>NC_136268.1:71061967-71326967 GCF_964187855.1 Myxine glutinosa
CTATAAATATCACAAGCTCGCTTATAGTTATACTACCTGTACGCACCTGTATGCAACCGTTGCTACTCATGTGATGCTGATTTAATGCCTGTTGCTTGAATGTATTCTTTTAGGAATGCCTTTGGATCTAAATGATATTAAAGCCTACCTAGAGGTCCAGTCGTGTCAGAGTTCGATTTTCACGACATTTAATATCATTTAGATCTTTGAGATCGCCGGAGATACACATGATGATCGTGGTACCGCCTCGCGGAGCCGACCCTCAAGCGGAGGGATCTGCGTCGGAGTTGCTCCTTGGCTCAACGCGCGGCAGAATAACTTTGCGGCTCACGAGACCGAGCCCACCGCTCCGTGTTACAGACCAACTTTCTCCTGACATCGCTCGGAATCAACCCACGCTCCCGCACTGCTCGCTGCGGCGCTACGGAGAAGAACGCCCGGCGGAGGACCCGTCGAGCTCCCTCCAGCGACGGAGCTCCGACTCCTCTCGCCACCGGTCTGCCTCACGAGGGCCGGATACGATGGGGGACCTCGCAAGCCTTCTGCGGGACCGCGTCGTCAAAACGCAGGCTGCTCTCCCGTAGCGTAGGCCCGAAAGCCGGAGCAGGCATGACTCCGGCACAGCACCTGCTGAAGGAGGCCACTGGGAAATGACCTGGGCCGCAACCCCCTGTCGGAACAACGGACCCGCTTGGACCCGAAGGTATGAACCTCGCCTCGGTTACTCGAATCGCTAACGGCTCCGTCCGAGAGAACCATCCCGCTTCCGGAGCTCCCCCGCAGCCGCCGCTGCCCGGCCTACCCGGTATGCAAAACGTTACTCGTGTGGACATCGGCCGCATCCTCGCTCCGAATGCCGGCCCGACAGGCGACGTGTCACCTGTGCTCCACTAAGGCCCTTTTGCGAAAGGTCTGCAGAAAGGCCGCTCGGGGCACGCATTCCGCTGATCGTGATTCCGTGACGAGCGGAGATCAGCGGAACATAGAGCTCACGACCGGCTCCACTCCGACAACTCGCGACTCTGTGGCCCCTCTCCTCCGCGAGAATCACGCACTGCTCGTCGGAATCACGCCGCGTCTCTCTCACGACCGGCTCCACTCCGACCACTCGCTACTCTGTGGCCCATCTCCGCCGTGCGGATCGCGCACTACTCGTCGGACTCACGCCGGCACGACCGGCTCACTCCGACCACTCGTTACTCGGTGGAACCACCACCTCCTCCACGCGAATCGGGGCCTCCATTCTGATTCTGAGCACCTCCTCGCCGCACGTTGCTCCCGCACTCGGCGTGGCCCACGACGATCGGCGTGGCCCTCGATTCCGTTCGTTGCTCGGAATCACCTCCTACTCGCCACACGTGGCACCCATCGCGGCCCTCTCTGCGTTGCCGGCGATTCCTCGCTGCTCGTCGGATCCCCTCTTACACGCGAATCACGCGCCGCACCGTCGCTGGATGGAATCCCTACTATGCACGACGCGCCCGTTGCGCGCGCCGCATCTTCGCTGGATTCCTCTCGCCGGCCCCACTGAGTAGGGGATCGCCCGGAAACGCCTCAATGGAGGCTCGCTTGGGCCCTGGCGAGGACTCGTCGCAGCACGGACGAGTTTCTATGGACGTCGAGCGGGACCTTCATAGCCTTTCACGACACACGGGCATATGCTTCTAATGGTTGATCGTATACCTGGCTACCATGTGTATTCTATAAGTGATCGTCCTTTGTTTTCCTTGATTTGGTGTTCCCGATCTTCAAACGGCGTATTCGTTAACCACCTGCGACCATTGTAAAAATGCTGTGCATGGAATGTATGTGGACCGTATGCTTTCATTCTTCTTTTTCACACCCCGCGTTTCACCCAATTAATTTAATTTGATAAGCTGTTGGATTGCGTTTATGTGGTGTAGAGCAGGCCTGACGGACCGAAAGGCCCCTCTTCATCCTTCATGCTCAATGCACCTCCAAATGAGATGCTACGTCAGGGCGTTGTATGTGTTCGCTCCTTAGACCCGACAGCCAGGCAGGCGGGGCGCTGCTTCGGGTCGTGCGGTCTGTCGCTGCCGGGCGTGCTCGCCAACTCGACTCGGCCTGCTCGCCCCTCGGCTCGGCGGGCTCGCCCGCTCTGGATCAACGGGCCGAGACGCGGCTTTCGGTTTCCCTCGTACGCGGTGCGCCCTAGATGTTGCTTTCGCCGTCGGCCGGGTTCGTGTGCCGTGTGCCGATCTCGGGCTCGCTCGGGTGTTGCTGCGCCCTAGATGTTGCTTTCGCCGTCGGCCGGGTTCGTGTGCCGTGTGCCGATCTCGGGCTCGCTCGGGTGTTGCTGCGCGCGACTCCGTCTGGGGAGGCCGCTCGGCTGGAGCTCGCCAACCCGCCCGACCTACTTGTTGACGTCATCGACTGTATCACGCGTTCGCTTTACAGCATCTTTGACGCGTTCGCTTCGCGGCGTCATTAGCGTAATGGCGTGCTTCCCGTGATCTCATCGGGGGTTCGTTTGCCTTACCGTGTACCTTGGTGACTGCGTACCCATTGTCCTTTACGTAACGACGTGAACAACGTAACGCGGCGCTCCCTCAGGGTCGCGCGCCAGCACCATTTAGGGTGTACACGGTGACCTCGTGACATTGAGCGTCGCGCCCGACTCCCTTGACCGCATGCTCGTCCTTGACTCTGGGCTCGTTGTTATCGAACAGAGCTCTTGCCTCGTACATTTCGAGACTGCGAGACGCCTCGTCTGATTCCAATCTCCCCTCTGACCCAGTCTGACTGTGACTCATCCTGACCCAGACTGAGAAGGCCGTCTGTCTTCGGTATGCAGCGCGCTGCAGCCACCTCCACCAGTTGTTTTGTCTCGTGTTTTGTCTACCTCGATGTTCTTGCGGTTTGTGGATAGTATGTCCAAGGGATATGACCATGTTGCTAATCTGCCGCGCTTCCTTGAGGTCGCGCTGGTGGATAGTCTTCTGGGTACACCGTGACCCATGGCCCCTGCGACCCTTCCTCGACATGACCCCCCCCTGAGATCGGGCCACCTCGGGAAGTTCTTGTTGCTCGCTCCGGGAGCCGTCCGGTATTCTTGTTGACTTCGGTATGTTGACCATAGATGGTCGATCCGAGCCATTCCATGTGTTACCATGGATGCCTTTGTGTCTTTGAGCGTGACTTTGAGTCCATGGATGGTCGATCCGAGCCATTCCATGTGATGAACGGATGGACGATCCGAGCCATTCCATGTGTTGAATGGATGGATTGGTCGGACATCCGTGGATGGACAGCCCATCCGGGGAGACCTTGCGTCCGTGGATGGTCGATCCGAGCCATTCCGCGGTCCGGCTGGATCCGTGCCATGCAACGATGGCGTTAACTGGATGGATCCGGGATGGCCAATCCATCCGGGACATCTAGCATGACAATCATGACAATCAATCTTAACGATCCAGGACGACGCTGGGACAAATATGGTTTGTCCAGCCGGGGCTCTCTCGGTCTGCCGATCTTCTCCGATCCTCCGCGCGCTGTGCTGCTGGACAAGCTTGCCATATGCATCCCGGAGGACCTGCGCGTTTCGCTGGAGAGGCGCGTCGTAAATGCCGGTCGTCCAGGCAGCCTTCAGAGGCCGCTCGTGTCTCGTGCGATCGCTGCCAACGGTAGATTCGCGTGCCGCTACATGAGCTTGTACAGCGTATGTACCCTTGGGAGCCAAGGCAGGTACAGACCTACTATAATGGTCTTCCTGTAGTGGCCTCCTGTTATGTAATCTTACTTACTGTTGAGGTTTACTGATTTACTGTTGAGGTTTACTGATTTACACATCTTCCGCTTCGACACCTCTTCCTGAAATGTGTTGCCCTGCGACGAATAGACATGACTTACTGAATTACACATCTTCCACACCGACACATCAGCCTGAAATGCGTTGCTTTGCGTCGTATGGACAGCCGCTCTTCGTCATGGCACACCTTATGAGCTGCGAATCGCAAAGGGTACACTTATCTACTCAGACTACCCCACTGGAAGACTACTGCTACCCACGGGCTCAACGTCTTCTCCCTGGGATGACCACTGCTTGCTCGGTCCGATATCTTCTTGACTGGGACTTCCTCCTCGACACATCTATAGCTGGGGATTGATTGCTAACCAGGCTAACAGGCTGAAACGCAGTAGCCCTGCCATCGGGATTGATGGCCCCTTGGACGTCCGACCGGCCGTGACATCTTTCAAATGTATTTCGTTCTTTGCATTCCTACGTGTTCCTCTGTATGAGTCTGCTGTTCTTCACCGCCGAGTTAAGATCTAAGCGCGGGGAGAATGTGATGAAATCGTCATATGCAATCGTCATCCAAGTTACGACACGGATGTTGTTCGCCTCATGGCCGCTACGCGACCCTTTCGCGGTTCCTATATATATCAGCGCGGACAGGAGATGTACATCCATAATCGAAATGTAACTCTCTCTCGCTACTCTGGGCTTCCCTAGAAAGGTAACGACTCTGCTATAAATATCACAAGCTCGCTTATAGTTATACTACCTGTACGCACCTGTATGCAACCGTTGCTACTCATGTGATGCTGATTTAATGCCTGTTGCTTGAATGTATTCTTTTAGGAATGCCTTTGGATCTAAATGATATTAAAGCCTACCTAGAGGTCCAGTCGTGTCAGAGTTCGATTTTCACGACAGTTACTGCGTTCAATATTTCCACCATTCTCCAAGGATCAAGCAAACAACGCCAAACTTGGCAGCAAAATGTGGGGAGGCTAAAAGAAGGGAAGGAAGATGCTTCTTATCGTTAAAATGGGGGTTTATTAAAAGAGAATACGGGGATACACGTAGACAAGATTCTATATAATAAATAAACAGGACAGACCAGGCAAATGACAAACGACTAAGGAGGCACATGCACTAATGCGCAATGAAAATAAATAAATAAAGCAGAACCCCATAATGGTGCCAAATTATCAGATTGGCACAACATAGGGGCAGATAAGGGTTTAAGCACTCATGAAGCTGGCGGCGTGCAGGCGGACATGGCCGATGAAGTGCAGCTCGTGGAGGAAGAGGAGTTCATGAATGGCAATGAGAAGGCAGGAGAGGAGCAGACGGTGGCCAAGGAGAGGCAAGGATGTCTCTATCTGTAAGGTTCAACTCCAACTGACGTGCTCCGCATGGTCATGGACCTCTTCAACTCTGGGATCCATTCATACACGGCGGGTCCCTTTAATTGGCCACCTGTGGTTTGTGGGCATCCCCATCTTCCAGGAAAAAACGTTCTGCCCTCAACAAGGGCTCCGGGGCTCACCTCGTCACAATCGCTTGTAGCACACTGGCTAAACAGTTCATGAGGTTAATTTGGAAATCGTGTATCTCTTTCCCATGTGCCTTTGATGTTTGTGCTCAAGTCATAGCTCATTTGACCACACCTTTTACAGGAGGTTTTACAGGGGAGATTTACGGTGTAATTTTCATAATCTGAGGGGTTCAGGGTGAGTGGAGCACCTTAACCATCTCTAGTTAATGTGCATCAGATGGAGCCTCTCCAGGTGAGGGTGGGTTTTACAAGTCATACTGACCAATTCTCATGGCATGCGCCTGTCCATAATTATGGGGAAATTGACCCATCTGTAAGAATGGGTTCTTCGCTAGTGTTTTGCAATTAGAGTACAGCTATATACTGTATGTTATCATTATAGAAACCTTATGTTTGGAGATTATGTAATATCCAATAGATTAAGGGCACTTGGTATTTCCTTGAAAGCTTTATAATAATCCAAAAGTAATGACTCCATTCAGCAGGAAAGGTAACTTTGTGACAAATATCCAACTCACCTGCACATTAAAAAGGTCTTGCTCATTTTGAGCAGTAAGGCCATTCGCTTCCTGAACACGTCTCTGGGCCTCAGCAAGCAGCTCCTGCGCATCCTCGAGTTTGCTCCCGTGGGCTTGCACGGCCTCTTCAGCCGCTGCTGCTGCCTCTGCATCGCGATTATGCAGGTCAGAGAAAGACTCTTTCACTCTCTCCAAGAGGGCATTTGCCAGTCTGGACAGTTGGTGAGAAGATGAGACAAGGTGGGGAGGGTGAAGACAAAAAATTAACAAAATAAAAGATACCAGGAAGAATAAGGGAAAACTAACACATGAGGAACAAGAGAGTTTATTGAGCACGATACCCTGCACAGTGTTCAAGTACTACAGTACATACGGACTAAAGTACTGGACTTCAATTTTAATAAAATAATGATTTTAACAATCGTTTACAAAAAATGCAGAAGTTTCGTACTATTGAAGTACTGTAGTCCAGAAGCAGTCTTTGAATACCACCATTATATGCCACCCCATTCAACCTTTATTTAAAATGAATTACTGCACTGCAAAACTGGAGGTTCTTGGAAGTATTAAGGAGGCAATTTGTGTACTACAGTCTTCAAGTGTACAATTCAATTTAAATAAAATAAAGATTGGAAAAGTCGTATAAATAAATAAATTTAATATTTTACTGCTATTTTCCGCAGTGTCTATTACATCACTTTATCGAACACTTTACATTAGGTATTCATGCCTGTTGTTTGTGTCCTTTATGACATCCTTAAAATAGTAAGTTTCCTGTTTGGAATAATTTTAAATTTTGTTTGACTGCCAGGCAGCCAGAGAGAGAGAGAGAGAGAGAGAGAGAGAGAGAGAGGAAAAATATTATCTCATTCCTCTCTGCGCATGTGCAATTGGGAATATTTCTGAGATAAGGTATGGTAAAACAACAAAATTGGTCTTCTAATTCATTCATTCATTAATTCATGTTCAAAATATAGCATTCAATTTAAATAAGCTGTTCCTCGACCATAAGCTGACGATCATAAACTGGTAAGACACACAGACAGATAGACAGACAGACCTGGACAATTGCTTAACCCCACTTTTCACTTCACATGCTTGGGGTAACTAAAACAGCACTCAGTAGAGCGCATACCTCCGCTAGGCTGAGCAGTTTATGTTTTATATCCCAATGATAGGCCGATTCTGCATCTTTACCTCAACTAAAATCTAATTAGCTTGTTATTGTCACCTACCCAGTCATCCCCTGAGTTTCATCTGAAACTGTCCATAACTGTGAGAATTTGTGCTATGTATTGTTTTGGCCTATCATATCGATGTACTGTATATATACAGTTTGACGCCGACATTCGTGGAGGATACGTTCCTGGAAAATGTCGCGAATGTGGGGGCATTGTTTCAATGGGAAAAGGGGGGATAGGTTCCCTGCTGTTCGTGATTCATAAGAGAAAACCAAAAATCCCATGAAAAATCGCAAATACACCCGTGAACAAATTTGACAGATTTAGTGAAACAACTGCCTCCCAACGAGATTTTCTGCAATGAGCTGAATAAAACTCATATCACGGATGAACACTGGGCTGACAGGATGGCCCAGAGGTATGTACACTCGCCTCTAAGCTGTCTAGCCTGGGTTTGAATCTCGACTCAGGTATAAACTGTCATCTCAGTGTTTCACAGGCAAGGTGATCAATCAACATGCGTGCTGTCCCTCCGATGGACAATAAATGGGCGTCCCGTCTGCCAATATTAGTTGGTGGATGTTAAGGATCCCATGGTGTCCTTCATGAATAGTAGGCGCGTTATCGCTGGCACCCAGAACAAAATCCAAATTTCTGCGCTAAACTGAGTCGAACGTCAAGCCTGGCCAGCCGGCTCGTGAATGACTTGAGTCAAACTTCCCCTCGGCCAACCCGGCAAGAACATGAGAATAATTGTGGCCCTCAAGAAGAAGAATAAGTTGGCTAATGAAGATGATGTCAGCTGATTTCCAAACCGATAGAAGATGATCCCAGGCAAATGATAGAGTGAAGAGAGCAGAATGTGTGTGAAGTGCAATATGTTGTCTTTGATTAAATCTGTCAGTGAAGTGACGGGTAAAAATGTAGAGTATAATACAAACCAGAGGGATGAGATCAGAGATTGCTGATGGTTCTTGCCCTGTATAGCCAACTTGTAATATCAAGGAATTGCTAGTCCGTACTTGTAATTCTGCCTCATAATAAAAACAACAGTATTCTTTTCTAATGAAAAAGCATCCAGAAGTGAAAATGAATTCTTTTTTTACGGCGTAGCTTGTAGGGCTAAGCCGCCTAGAACAGTGCTTGTCTGTCCATGTGCATGTATGTACAGTATGTATGTCCCTCACAATCGTATACCAATCAGAGCTGAGGATCTGGTCACATAACAGGGTGATGTGATTACATCTGTGATGTCATTACGGCATACAACGGCTGACTCCACACACTGCTATTGTGATTCCTGTGCCGTTCAGGCTGAAAATATCGTCGAGCCTGTCATGTATCACAATCGCCATGCTCTACCTTTACATTTTTCATTCAATGTAAAACACAAACAAACCCATTGTTAAAATGACCATCAAATATCGAAAGCATCGATGTTACGGGTCTTCCAACGATACAGCATGTATAGGCCTTAGGCTTCCTGCCTTCATGGCTCACTTCCAGGCCACTTCGGACAAATTAGCCCAGGTTTCTTAATGCTGTAGTATAGTTTTCATAATAATAATAATAATAATAACAACATTAATAGTAATAATGATATAATAAATAAAATATAATTGAACACTGTAATCTCTTTGTCGTGACTGCAAAGTTACTGGATTCAAGCGGTGTGTGGTTGGTTCATTGTTGACCTGAAACATGTAGAATAAACCAGTGTCTCAATGCAATCTATTCACTTCCATGGTGACCGAAAGCTTAGACTTAGAGTACGTCAAAATAATTTAATACTTACATTATTTGCTAACTGGTATCCCCACCCAGGCCATACTATCCTCTTCAACTAATGTATCAAACAAGCCCGGCTCTGCCACTGTTAGACTGTCGGTCTTGTTAATATAAAAGCACCCTCATGAAGAGAGACATCAATCATTTAATATATATGTGTGTATAGATATATATATATATATATATATATATATATATATATATATATATATATATATATATATATATATATATATATATATATATATATATATATATATATGTATATATATATATATATATATATATATATATATATATATATATATATATATATATATATATATATATATATATATATATATATATATATATATATATATATATATTGTGTTGCAGTTTTTAGAACCTTCACATGTAAATTTAGTAGTAGATTCCCTTATAAATAACCCCTGTGTACATTTCCCCTTAATTGGCTGTTAATTGAAATAATTGCACCTTAGTTAGTCCACATTGCAACACATACCGAATCATAGGCCCTTTTCATAGTTATATCATTATTATGTGTTTCAGGTAAGGCTGTGTTTCCAATAGTTGACTCTACGTTGCATCAACGAAATGAGATAGATCCCTTTCAATATCCCCAATGGCCTCCTAAAAGTGCCAGTAAGTTGCATGGGGCTGTGTTTACTGGCTCCACATCGTCCCAAACTCCATTACGCACGAGGCCAAGGAGGGGGGCGGAGCCATCAGAGCACGGGCATGGCCCCACCTCGTCACGAAGAGGTGGAGTCAGCCAGCCTTACCAACCAACTAGGGCTCGGTGAGCATGGCTTGAGAGGGCGTGGCAAGAAACATCTGGCAAGTTCGAGAGGGTTCCAAAGGGGTAGTTATAAAACCCTTGGCGTGAGGCCCCCACCAAGATGAGACGCGAGGATGAGTTGGAAAAATAAGGTATGAATTGGAGTTGAGAGAGACGTGCATGAGGAGGTTCCAGAGAGTCGGTGAGAAGGCAGGAGAGACCAGCTGCGTGAAGCTCTGAGACGCTGCTTCGAGCAGCACTGCCACGTGAATCTCTGACGCGCTGCTTCGAGCAGCCCTGCCGTGTGAACCCGAGTGCGGGGAGTCGGCGGCCGCTCGCTTCCAGCCCTGCCGTTCTGCACGGACCCTTCTCATCCTTCGTCCAGCCATTCCTGCCAGCAATCCCCTTTTGTGTACGTGAGTTTGTTCTGTTTGTCTTGTCCCTGGGAATAAGTAAGCCTGTTTAAGAATTGCTCTGTGTATCTGCTTCTTCTTCTTCGCCCTGTATATTACTTTTGTTTTTCCTTTGGTTTTGTAAATAGTTAATAAATCCCTGTTCCTTCTTATTCTTTGGTTTTCATTCTCGTCCGATTGCTTTAGTGATTTCCCGATTGAGTACCTGTGGCGCGATTTCGGCAGAACCGCTTATAATCGGGTTTAGTCTTTGTCAACGGGCCGTGTCGCAGCTCGCTTCGCTCGGCGCAATCCATCCATTACACTGCGGCTCGGGCGGGAGTATTTCCTCGTGTACCGGAAGGCGCTGGTACTTAGGTCATAGGAAGGATTGGCCTAATATCCTATTCAGCGCTGACCGGGCGTGATGCCATACCCCCAGGACCGGTCGGACGGCCAGTTTAAAAAGACGAGGGGATTAAACCCCCCTCGGTAAGGCGAGTGCCGTCCCCCGGATCCGTAACAATTGGTGTCGGGGAGTGGGATTTGACCCGAAGTGCGCTTAACGCACTCAAAATTTGGAGCGGTCGAAATTTTGTTTAAGATCTAAATTAAATCGTGCCATGGGTGATCAAGGCGGTCGGATGCCGGTGGGGGTAGAAGAAGAGGGTTTAGAGGCAACCCAGGACCCCAGGGAGGAATTGGGAGAGAGGGAGGAGGAAGGCAGAGAAGGTGCGGTAGAGGGGATTTCAGGCGCACGAGATGGCGGCGCCTCGCACGAGGTTAGAGGGGCGCAAAATGGCGCCTCGCACATGGCGGGGGCCAACCCCGTTGTGCAAATGAGTGCTGAGGAAATGCAGTTACTCATGACACAAATCCTAGCACAAGCGAAAAGAATAGAAGCTATAATGGAAGCCATGCCAAACGAAACAGGGTGTGATACGGA
This sequence comes from Myxine glutinosa, assembly GCF_964187855.1. Classification (NCBI taxonomy): domain Eukaryota; kingdom Metazoa; phylum Chordata; class Myxini; order Myxiniformes; family Myxinidae; genus Myxine; species Myxine glutinosa. The sequence goes on from NC_136268.1 coordinate 71,072,880, forward strand.
AAAATTGAGGGCAGAGTCAAAAAGGGAGGAATCCAGGGGTAACATGGAAGCATTGGGGAAGGACATTGAGATGGACCACGGATCGGGCGAAAAGGGCACACGGGTACGCGACGAGGTAACACGAGTCGAGGAGCGCAGATTGAGCGAGTTGGAGCAAAGCGCAGGTAACTGGACTGGGGTAGAAATCGCGACCCGGGGTGTGGGGAAGCCAGCGACCGCTGAGGTGGAAGAGGGAATTTTAATAAAGCCAGCGGTCGTCGAGGTGAATAAAGAGAAAGAAATAGTTGAAATCAGGCTTGTAGAGACGGCAGAATTAGAAAAGCACCAGCAGAAGGGAGAAATGGATAATGTACAAAGTCTGAATTCACATCCTGATGCCGTACTTGCTAATCCTTATAAAGTTTTGCAGGTGCGTGTGGAGCGAAGAAGAAGAACCCCGAAGGTGAGACGGGCTGTGAATGGTGCGAAGAGGTTTTGCAGGAGGATGTTTGGCGCAAAAAGAATTTTCGCGCGCTTGGGATCCCAGCGTACCGCGGGCGTTTGTGGGAGGTCCGTTGGGCGCTGTGTGAGAGAAAATGGCATGCATGTGAGGAAAAAGTGTGCGTCGAAGAGTGAGTGTGTTACAAAGTGTGGGAGTGATACCGGGTGCGAGAGCGAATGCACGTCGGAGGGTATGTGCGAAACAGAGTGTACGGAGTGTGACACGGAGAGTGAGTTGGTGGTGGAGCGGGTGCGAGAATGCACGCTTGGAATGGTTGAGAGTGTGCCAGAACGCACACCTGAGTTGGTTGTGGCACGTGTGCGGGGGGGCACATCGGAGCGCGTGATGGTGAGTGTTACAGAGGATGTAACCGGAGAGTGTGCGCAAGAGTTGGCGCGAGAGTGTGCGGTGATGATTGGGTGTGCAGAAGAGTGCACACCCGTGGTGAGTGTTACGGAGGACGTAACGGGGGAAGAAAGGTGTGGAACGGAGTGTATGAGTGATGAATGCGATACAGAGTGTGGAAGTGGGAGTGAGTGTGACCAGGAGAGTGAGATGGATGGAGAGTGTGCAAGAATGCACACCTGAGTTGGTGGTGAAGCGCGTGATTGGGTGTGCAACAGAGTGCACACCCATGGTTGTCACAGAGGATGTGACCGAGGAGTGGGGGCGAGGAGGTGTGTTGATGAAGCGTGCGAACGACGAATGTGTAACCGGGTGTGCGAATGGTGGAATGGATGCGCAAGAAGGTGCGCGAGAAAGGTGTGTAACAGAGGAGTGCATGATAACAGAGTGTGCTGTCGAAAGTGAGGATGAGTGCACAAAAGAGTATGTGAGCGTTTTGAGTATACCGGAGTATGGAGCGAAAGAGAACGAACGAAACGAGTGGTGTGAGAATGCAAAGGGAGCATCGACGTTAAACGGGATAGCGGGTACACCAACGTTTAGCCGACGCGAGCCCTCGGTCCGTGCCGGGCTGTGGGTATTGCGGGAGCCGGCGGGGATCGGTGCAGCGTCGCTTCTCTTCGGAGCGTCGTGCACGATCCGGGCTGGGCCTCGCCCCGCACGGTCGAGTCCGGGCCTTGCCGGGCAAGGCGACCGGTCCGGTTCAAGGGCAGGTAGGAGGGATCGGAACGGCGCCCCCTTGTGGTAGCGGCGTTCCACCCGGGCAAGGTTGGCCCATCGCGCTTGGGAGCAAGAGGCCCTGCGTAGGGATGGTGCTTTAAACCTCGGCCCAACCAAACCTCCTCCCCTGAACCGAATGCCGGACAGACTCAACCTGCAGGCGACCAAACCACCCGAATTCATTGCTTGGCTTTGCGAAGCCGAGTTTTAATGATGTAACGACGTACCGAGAGGCTCAAGTTTAATGGACTGTGAAGATGATAGTGTTTGGATCTGAAATTGGGAATAGGGAATATGATTAGCAAATATGATGGGCAAAAATGATTGGCAGTAATGATTGGCAAATTTGATTGGCAGAAAATTGGGTGGGCAAAATTGATAGTGGGAGATGCCCGATGTGGAGGAATGGCAACTCTGCCATCCCTCACATCCTCCGGGCACATGAGCTATAGTTCATGGGGTTTGTCAGTGTAAGCTCGCCGAGGGAGGGTTTGGATAATGGATTAGGGATCTAGAGAAACGACAATAGGTAACTGTAGGGTTAAGTAGTGACATTGTACCAGTAGAGGAGACGTAGCAGATTAGTGGATTATAATAACGAGGGAGCACAATAGTATAAGGGGCGACTGGGAAGCGCGAGTTTCAGAAGGGAGTAGTTAGATCAGATGATGCTGTGTGTGTGTGTAGAAAAAGTATTGAGCAGAGTATTGTGAGTGTGGGTGAATGGCATTGTAGTGAATGAAGAAGCCTGGGAGGAAAGGAGGGTGCAAGAGCCACCAGGTGTGTGTGAGCACAGGTGTGCAAGTGAACAGGTGTATGGGGAATGGAGTATGGAATGGACGGTGTGGAGTGAGTATTGTGGAAAACGTGGAGTGGAGTGGTTGGTGCGAAGGGAGTGGATGGGGAAGATGGACCCCCATCACGAATACCCGGGGAGGGTAGTTTAAGAGTAGGTAGAGGGTATAGGTAAATTGTGGTTGGATATTGGCATCTGTGGTGCGTGTAGTAGAATGGTGTTTGGATGGGTGCATTAGTGACGTGGAAATGGCTGGGCGTGTGGCCTGTTAGTGTGTATGGTTAAAAGGACACTCCGCCACTGTGAGGATGTCGGCCAGGTGAGGCCGCAGGTGGGCTCTGGGAGCCGGTAGAGTTGTTGTTCAGTGGGGCCCGAGGATCCGGAGGACGGACCCGGGTAGCCCAGTGCCAGAGAGGGCACCGAGGGGGTAAGTGCCAGGGAGGGCCTTCCTCAGTTAGATAGGTTAGGGTAAGGAGCAGGTAAGCTCGGAGGCAACTACAGTGGCGGAGGTGTGCAGGTGAGTAGACCTGCTAGGGGAGCCACACGACCCAGTCCTGAAATTGTGCAAAGGCACAGGGAGTTGAATCGGGGGAGTGAGACCCCAAATTGGTGAGCACCACAGTTTGGTCAATGGGAGTTTGGTTCTTAGAACCGCATAGAGTAAGATGGCCAATGGTTTGGCAGGGAAAGACCCCGGGTAGTGTAAAGTGTGTTAATGTCATTTAGAAAGTAGTGAGGATTTTAAAAAAATCTCCTCACACCATCTGCATCCACTCACCTGAGGTGACGACAGTGCTCCACGCCATGCCATGGTTTGTTTATTTTTGTGTTGCAAATGTTTGGAGTGTAAGACGCATCATGACGTGGGTGTGACATTGTGTTGTGATTCCATCTCTTCCTCCTTAAGAGGGATTGATGATGAATTGGGTGATGGCAAATTTGGTTGGTTAGAGGGATTGTGAATGAATTTGGATTAGGGGAGATATGGGGAGGACGAGACGTAGTGACGAATTTGTAAATTGTTGTGTAAATACGGGGTAAGGGGCGAGGGTAGAGTAGGTGACAGGGGGGGGGGGGGGCTGACGCACGTTAGGGACGAGCTTTCTCCGCTCGATCTCCAGACGCACCTCACCTCTGCATTGCCTTTATTGATGTGTACCCTTGCACCCTTGCCCTCGCTGACTCTGCTTTGTCTTCCTCCCCACCCATGGACCGTGCTCTCTGGGCACTGAGGGAGAGCGTGCGGGAGCTGCATCTGTGCGCCCGCATTCCCGCTGCCAGCTGCCTGGATCGATGCACCACTTTATGGACCGCACATCTTGCGGCCAAGCACCGCACTTATGGACCACGGTTCTGTGGCCGAGCACCACACTTATGGACCACACGTTTGTGGCATGACCCCTCTGCTGGGACCGGCCATGATGGCCCAGGAAGAGTTGGCTTGCGGACCACGGTGAGGTGGCCCCTTTTGCCCTACGGGTGGACCACCCATAGTTGGCCCCTGTGGGCCATAAATAAAAATGAACACATTCTGTGCTTTTTTATTATTGTGCAAATAGGCAGCAAGCCACGAAGAAAGCCAACATCTGGAAGGAACATCGGCCAGCAAAGGGAGCAGAACAACATCAAGACCATCAGTTTGTTTTTTATTGTGTGTGCAATGTAGCACTGGATGGTGCTTGATTGGTGCTTGCTTGATTGGTGCTTATTGGTGCTTTGGTGCTTGCATGCTTGGGGATGCATGGCAATAAAATTCTGCATCCCCGGGCATGTGAGGGTGGTGTGTCGATGCAGTGCATGCTTTTTCCTCCCTCCCACAGGGTTATTTTTGTTTCCCGAAAATGACAGGTCCTGGGTTTGCAGTTTTGTAAAATAGTCAAAATAGTGTCACTTGTAAATAATGCTCCCCACCATAAATGTGGAGCTTGAAAATAATTCCGCAATTCGGTTATTCTGTGGATGTGAATCTGTTAGGTAGGATGCAACGTAGCAGGCGGGACATACTTAATTGTGTTTTAAAACTGTCGCACTCAAGGGCAAGGTTAATAGTAGAGGGTGTTACACCTGCGTGTCACATTAAGTTAAAGTTTTTTTTCCGGCCCAAGACGTGCCGTGAGGAATGAGGGTGCTGTGTTGCGGTTTTTAGAACCTTCACATGTAAATTTAGTAGTAAATTCCCTTATAAATAACCCCTGTGTACATTTCCCCTTAATTGGCTGTTAATTGAAATAATTGCACCTTAGTTAGTCCACATTGCAACACGTAGCGAATCATAGGCCCTTTTCATAGTTATATCATTATTATGTGTTTCAGGTAACGCTGTGTTTCCAATAGTTGACTCTACGTTGCATCAATAAAATGAGATAGATCCCTTTCAATTTCCCCAATGGCCTCCTAAAAGTGCCAGTAAGTTGCATGGGGCTGTGTTTACTGGCTCCACATCGTCCCAAAATCCATTACGCACGAGGCCAAGGAGGGGGGCGGAGCCGTCAGAGCACGGGCGTGGCCCCACCTCGTCATAAAGAGGTGGAGTCAGCCAGCCTTACCAACCAACCAGGGCTTGGTGAGCATGGCTTGAGAGGGCGTGGCAAGAAACATCTGGCAAGTTCGAGAGGGTTCCAAAGGGGTGGTCATAAAACCCTTGGCGCGAGGCCCCCACCAAGACGAGACGCGCAGATGAGTTGGAAAAAGAAGGTATGAATTGGGGTTGAGAGAGACGCGCATGAAGAGGTTCCAGAGAGTCGGTGAGAAGGCAGGAGAGACCAGCTGCGTGAAGCTCCGAGACGCTGCTTCGAGCAGCCCTGCCGCGTGAAGCTCTGACGCGCTGCTTCGAGCAGCCCTGCCGTGTGAATCCGAGTGCGGGGAGTCGGCGGCCGCTCAATTCCAGCCCTGCCGTTCTGCACGGACCCTTCTCATCCTTCGTCCAGCCATTCCTGCCTGCAATCCCCTTTTGTGTACGTGAGTTTGTTCTGTTTGTCTTGTCCCTGGGAATAAGTAAGCCTGTTTAAGAATTGCTCTGTGTAACTGCTTCTTCTTCTTCGCCCTGTATATTGCTTTCATTTCTCCTTTGGTTTCTTTGGTTTTGTAAATAGTTAATAAATCCTTGTTCCTTCTTATTCTTTGGTTTTCATTCTCGTCCGATCGCTTTAGTGATTTCCCGATTGAGTACCTGTGGCGCGATTTCGGCAGAACCGCTTATAATCGGGTTTCGTCTTTGTCAACGGCCCGTGTCGCAGCTCGCTTTGCTCGGCGCAATCCATCCATTACGCTGCGGCTCGGGCGGGAGTATTTCCTCGCGTACCGGAAGGCGCTGGTACTTAGGTCATAGGAAGGATTGGCCTAATATCCTATTCAGCGCTGACCGGGCATGACGTCATACCCCCAGGACCGGTCGGACGGCCAGTTTAAAAAGACGAGGGGATTAAACCCCCCTCGGTAAGGGGAGTGCCGTCCCCCGGATCCGTAACAATATATATATATATATATTGTTGCGGATATGAGATTGGCCTCCATCCATATCCGCTTGTAAATATTCCCCTATTTCCTCCATACTTCCCAACTATCCCCAATCCCCCATTCCCTAGTCCCATTTTCTGTAAACAACACTCTGTAGACCCGACCTTCCCCTATTTCCCCCATTAAATGTCGCATCCAGGTCCACCGCATCTCACGTAGACAACTATAGGACATCTTGCTAGTTATTCTTAGTCTATGTCAGTTAAGGACTCGGTTCCATTAATTCTGACTCTTCGTTGCACCAGAATGTGATTGTATGGCACCGTTAGGAAGTTTAGGACCTCCCAATACCTCCCCGCAGCTTTTCCTCACGGTTCAGCAACAACAACAACAACAGCAGCAACAACAACGGCGGCGGCGCGGGGAGTGCGCGTCCTCACTCCGGCTTGGTTAGCCGCCATCGAACATGTGCTCGACGGGGTTACCACGTAGGGGCTCGCTGTCAGCTCCTCGTCAAGGGCGGAGCCCGGTAACCCCCCGCACCCAATAGAAGCGGCGGACCGCTCCCACCTGGGGCGGAGCCAACGAGCCGAGGGCGTGTCACTCCCCGCTGAGCATGCGCAGGAAGAGGGAGGTGACGTCAGATGCGCGCTGGACTTGAAGGAAGAGAGACGCCACCTCCGAGCGCTGCAATACCTCCCCGCATCTCTGGACTGGACCGAGCTGTATCCTGTCCCTGAGCCAAGGTGCACCTTGTGCTATCGACTGCCTGTCCTTCCCTGCCATCAATCCCTGTGTAAGTCAGTCTTGTTCCGTTTGTCTGTGGTCTGTCGGGGATAGATAAGATTGTGTCTAAGTGCCTATCTCTTCTGTGCTTTACCTCTTACCTTGTAATCTACCCCTTTTCTGCATCACCAATTATATCCTCCTCCGGAGGTCTTGAGAACTGTACCCCTTGTGTCGTTTCATTTATCGCAGCCGTTGTGTCCTTTCCTTTATTGATTTAGCATAGCGCGATTTGGTCAACGTCGGGTGGAATCGGGTAAACTGTGCGAACACGGCGGCCATTCCGCTCGGCCCATCATAACATCTTAATCCGCGTGTCCGTAACAATATATATATATATATATATATATATATATATATATATATATATATATATATATATATATATATTTATATATATATATATATATATATATATATATATATATTTATATTTATATATATTTATATATATATATACACAAAGAATTAAGTTAAGCACCCCTACACAACGAATTAAGGTAAGCACCCCCTAATATATATTCTTTGTGTATATGTATACATTGGCATATATTCTAAGGTATGTGAGATCAAATAATGATTGGTATGACATTAGCAATTATCCATTGATGAAATTGAGTGATCAAAGTGAAAAAAAGTGATTGGTTGAGTCAGTGATCCGATCACGTGGGTCCTACACACGTTATTGACGCAAAGATCGCTAGAGGTCTTCTCAGAACAATGACTGTACGTTAGAAAACATAAACGTCATCCACACTGTCCGTGATGGACCTATAGCTCCATACTTAAATTGAGGTGAAAATATGCCTAAAATTCCCAAAAAATTTCACCTTAAATTATTCAGAATAAAATATTGAAAACGGCATGATTGTTATGTTTTTATGTGACCATAATATCACTTCTCCAGAAAATATAGCAATATCATGGGTATATTACACTGTTTTGACGACAACAAACTTGTAATGTGCGAGGTTGTAAAAAAACGGGGGGGGGGGTGCTTAACTTAATTCTTTGTGTATATATATATATATATATATATATATATATATATATATATATATATATATATATATATATATATATGTATATATATATATGTATATATATATGTACAGACTTGGCATTTAATATGGAATATATATATTTTTTCTTGACTTGGGTTTACTTTCTTAACTCAGTATATCAATCTGGTGAGTTTCTTTTACACTTTGGTGATTTATTTGTTAAAAGAACCATGTCACTGATTGTCTGTCACAGCAAGAAGTCAACAACAGGATTATATCACAGGTGGCGTGGCAAAATGTACGGACAGGTGCATTTGATGATTGGCTTCACAGTTGGGTATACAAGGGTTGTTGCGTTCTGTATTAGTGGAAAACAACTGCTGCACGTCTCCAAAAGTTATTGCCGCTTCCTCTGGAGATGGTCCGTCAACTCGACAATGCTGTTTGTCATGGAGTGGTGGCTTTACGAAATTACGGTATGAAACAGCGTGCTATTGCTCGGCAGTATGGCATCACTCAAGGTCAGGCATCAAAGATCCTGAAACGAAATGCTCAGAGGGGTGTCCCTATTCCAATATCGAGGCCAGGACGTCCCCGCAGAACCACAAGGGGGGATGATCGCCAGCTGCACCGGTTAGTCCGCAATGGCCGTACCAAGTCAGCTAATCGGCTTAGGGCTGAGTGGCAGCAACTGACAAATGTGCCTGTATCGAGAAGGCGAGTCAACCAACGACTGTTTCAAGCAGGCTATCGTGCCAGGCGTCCCCTGAGAAAGCCACGCCTGACCAGACAACACCGCCAGCGCCGATTGCAGTGGGCCTGAGAGCACCGTCTATGGCAGCCAGGACACTGGAATTACGTGATCTTCAGTGACGAGTCTAGATTTCTGGTCTATCGTCAAGATGGCCGCGTCGGAGTGTGCAGACAAGTGCATGAAGCCTACAACAAAGATTGTATAGTGCCAAGAGTCCAAGCTGGAGTTGGTGGGGTGACCGTTTGGGCTGCTTTTCATGCAGGGGGCAAAACTGACCTGGTTGTTCTGAATGGAAACCTGAACCAGTTCAAGTACAGCGCCATCCTGGAAGAAACATTGCTTCCATTGGCTCGTGCAGCCTTTCGAGGAAACTTTGTCTTCCAAGATGACAATGCACGGCCTCATCGTGCTCGCATGATCCAACACTTTCTTGCTGACCGTGGTGTAGAGCATATGGAGTGGCCTGCCATGTCCCCAGATATTAATCCGATAGAGAACTTGTGGGCAGAATTAACGCGTCAAATCGACCACTTGGACCAGCAGCCGACCTCTGTGCGTGAATTGCAGCAGGCTATTGTCACTGCATGGCAAGCGATTCCTGTCCAAACCTTGGCAAATCTCGTGAACAGCATGCCTCGACGTGTATGTGCTCTCCTGAATGCTCATGGGGGTTACACGAAGTACTGAACTTTAATTTTACTGTCCATAATCGCAGTCGTAATTTAACCTTTGTTTTTGTTAAAATAAAATTGGGCTAATGTGCAAAATAAAGAGATACTTCTGGAAAATGTACAGAAGTTTAACACAGTACTGTCCATGAATTGAGTTTGATATCAGTTTACATCACTTTCAAGGATCAATTTATTTGTTTCGAAATGTCAAATGTGGTTTTTGTTTCTTTTAACGGTCACATGAACAAAATCTAGAATAATTTCAATATAATTCCAATGAACATTTGGTTCTAAGACATCTTGAAAAGTAAGTTCACCCCCACAAAAAAAATATTCCATATTAAATGCCAAGTCTGTATAGTGTGTATATATATATATATATATATATATATATATATATATATATATATATATATATATATATATATATATATATATATATATATATATATATATATATATATATATACACAGACTTGGCATTTAATATGGAATATTTTTTTTTTCTTGACTTGGGTTTACTTTCTTAACTCAGTATATCAATCTGGTGAGTTTATTTTACACTTTGGTGATTTATTTGTTAAAAGAACCATGTCACTGATTGTCTGTCGCAGCAAGAAGTCAACAACAGGATTATATCACAGGTGGCGTGGCAAAATGTACGGACAGGTGCATTTGATGATTGGCTTCACAGTCGGGTATACAAGGGTTGTTGCGTTCTGTATTAGTGGAAAACAACTGCTGCACATCTCCAAAAGTTATTGCTGCTTCCTCTGGAGATGGTCCGTCAACTCGACAATGCTGTTTGTCATGGAGTGGTGGCTTTACGAAATTACGGCATGAAACACCGTGCTATTGCTCGGCAGTATGGCTTCACTCAAGGTCAGGTGTCAAAGATCCTGAAACGAAATGCTCAGAGGGGTGTCACTACTCCAATATCGAGGCCAGGACGTCCCCGCAGAACCACAAGGGGGGATGATCGCCAGCTGCACCGGTTAGTCCGCAATGGCCGTACCAAGTCAGCTAATCGGCTTAGGGCTGAGTGGCAGCAACTGACAAATGTGCCTGTATCCAGAAGGCTAGTCAACCAACGACTGTTTCAAGCAGGCTATCGTGCCAGGTATCCCCTGAGAAAGCCACGCTTGACCAGTCAACACCGCCAGCGCCGATTGCAGTGGGCCAGAGAGCACCGTCAATGGCAGCCAGGACACTGGAATTACGTGATCTTCAGTGACGAGTCTAGATTTCTGGTCTATCGTCAAGATGGCCGCGTCGGAGTGTGCAGACAAGTGCATGAAGCCTACAACAAAGATTGTATAGTGCCAAGAGTCCAAGCTGGAGTTGGTGGGGTGACCATTTGGGCTGCTTTTCATGCAGGGGGCAAAACTGACCTGGTTGTTCTGAATGGAAACCTGAACCATTTCAAGTACAGGGCCATCCTGGAAGAAACATTGCTTCCATTTGCTCGTGCAGCCTTTCGAGGAAACTTTGTCTTCCAAGATGACAATGCACGGCCTCATCGTGCTCGCATGATCCAACACTTTCTTGCTGACCGTGGTGTAGAGCATATGGAGTGGCGTGCCATGTCCCCGGATATGAATCCGATAGAGAACTTGTGGGCAGAATTAACGCGTCAAATCGACCACTTGGACCAGCAGCCGACCTCTGTGCGTGAATTGCAGCAGGCTATTGTCACTGCATGGCAAGCGATTCCTGTCCAAACCTTGGCAAATCTCGTGAACAGCATGCCTCAACATGTACGTGCTCTGCTGAATGCTCGTGGGGGTTACACAAAGTACTGAACTATAATTTTACTGTCCGTAATCCCAGTCGTAATTTAACTTTTGTTTTTGTTAAAAATTTTTTTGGCTAATGTGCAAAATAAAGAGATACTTCTGGAAAACGTACAGAAGTTTAACACAGTACTGTCCATGAATTGAGTTCGATATCAGTTTACATCACTTTCAAGGATCAATTTATTTGTTTTGAAATGTCAAATGTGGTTTTTGTTTCTTTTAAAGGTCACATTAACAAAATCTAGAATAATTTCAACATAATTCCAATGAACTTTTGGCTCTAAGACATCTTGAAAAGTAAGTTCACCCCCACAAAAAAAATATTCCATATTAAATGCCAAGTCTGTATATATATTATATATCGCTTCATAAAGCCAATTTTATTGATCGTCACCACTTCCTTCACTAAAGTATTAAACAAGCCCAGCCCTGCCACTCTTAGCCTACTTTTGGTCTTGTTTCTTTGCTAGAGGTCATCAAATGGTAAAGGTCATTGTAATCGATGCGCCACAGATTACAAATGTTGGTGATAAATACAGTGCATTCAGAAAGTATTGAGACCCCTTCACTTTTTTCACATTTTGTTATGTTGCAGCCTTATGCTGAAATCGTTTAAATTCATTTTTTACCCTCATCAATCTACACTCAATACCCCATAATGACAAAGAGAAAACAGGATTTTAGAAAGATTTGCAAATTTATTAAAAAGAAAAAACTGAAATATCACAATTTCGAAATTTCGAATAGGTATTCATATCCTTTGCTATGACACTTGAAATTTAGCTCAAGTGCCTCCCATTTCTCTTGATCATCTTTGAGATGTTTCTACACCTTGATTGGACACCTTGTTTCTACACGGAAGCCTCTCCTCAGTGAAAGACGCATGAAATCCCGCTTGGAGTTTGCAAAAAAGCACCTAAATGACTCTCAGACTGTGAGAAACAAGATTCTGTGGTCTGTTGAAACCAAGATTGAACTGTTTGGCTTCCGTCTGGCCACTCTGCCATAAAGCCCAGATCGGTGGAGTGTTGCAGTGATGGTTGTCCTTCTGGAAGTTTCTCCCATCTCCACACAGGATCTCTGGAGCTCAGCCAGAGTGACCATCGGGTTCTTGGTCACCTCTCTTACCAAGGCCCTTCTCCCCCGATTGCTCAGTTTGGCCGGGCGGCCAACTCTAGGAAGAGTCCTGGTTGTTCCAAACTTCTTCCATTTAAGAATTATGGAGGCCACTGTGCTCTTGGGAACCTTCAATGCAGCAGAATTTTTTTTGTAGGCTTCCCCAGATCTGTGCCTCGACCCAATCCTGTCTGAGCTCTGCAGGCAGTTCCTTCGACCTCATGGCTTGGTTTTTGCTCTGATATGCATTGTCAGCTGTGAGACCTTATATAGACAGGTGTGTGCCTTTCCAAATCATGTCCAATCAATTGAATTTACCACAGGTGCACTCCAATCAAGGTGGAGAAACATCTCAAAGATCAAGAGAAATGGGAGGTGCCTGAGCTAAATTTCAAGTGTTACAGAAAAGGGTATGAATACTTATGTCAATGTGATATTTCAGTTTTTTCTTTTTAATAAATTTGCAAAACTTTCTAAAATCCTGTTTTCTCTTTGTCAGGGGTATTGAGTGTAGATTGATGAGGGAAAAAAAAAGAATTTAAACGATTTCAGCATAAGGCTGCAACATAACAAAATGTGAAAAAAGTGAAGGGGTCTGAATACTTTCTGAATGCACTGTTAACAGTGGGTTTTCACGGGACACGCGAACGGTTCGCGAAGGATGCGAATGTCGAAAAAATGGCAAAGTCCAACATTCGTATTTTAGGCTCCAAAAGTTCGCCAAACATGCGCGGGGGTTCGGAAGCGTCGTCAATTGTTCGCAGGAGTCGTTTTTTGTTTGGCGGGTATTTCAAACATTTTTGAAATCAAACAATCAAACAATCAAACATTTTGAAACATTTTTGAAATACCCGCCGAACAAAAAAAGATTCCTGCGAACAATTGACGACGCTTCCGAACCCCCACGCATGTTTGGCGAACTTTTGGAGCCTAAAATACGAATGTTGGACTTTGCCATTTTTTCGACATTCGCATCCTTCGCGAACCATTCGCGTGTCCCATGAAAACCCACCTTAAGTGAACAACGTTTAATGCAGAACACGGGACAATATGACGACTTGGTGGTCTCGGGGTATGATTCTCGCTTCAGGTGAGAAAGGTCCCATGTGCAAATCCTGGCCAAGCCCAGTGAAAAAATTTGGGCTTGTTTTTTCAAAAAGTGCGAGACCATGGACACAAAGGCTAAATACTTAATGCCTCCCTCTGGGAACCATAATAAATATTGTGGAGACAGACACAAAAGTAAGCACCTATGTTCTTCTTCTGCTCCATCTAGATGTACGTCGAAGCTTTTCTCACGCATCTCGGCCATCATACGTTGCATTTCAGCTGGTGTTCGTGGCACACCTTCCTCCGGTATGGCTCCAGGCTGACGTAAAGTGTGGTTCAGTCTCCTTGCTGCTTCAACGACATCTGTAAGAAAAATGTTGTTTCGATGGCCTTGTACATAAAAGGCTGACACCACTGTTATTATTCTCAAAATATAATATTCACATTGCACAACATTTAACTTTTTGGAGGGTACTAGAACACCAACTGCATATGGGAGTGGCAGAAACAGTCATATTATTATCCTTTCTGGGGTACAGTGCATTCAGAAAGTATTCAGACCCCTTCACTTTTTACACATTTTGTTATGTTGCAGCCTTATACTGAAATTGTTTAAATTCATTTTTTCCCTCATCAATCTACACTCAATACCCTATAATGACAAAGAGAAAACAGGATTTTAGAAAGTTTTTCAAATTTATTAAAAATAAAAATCTGAAATATCACATTGACATAAGTATTCATACCCTTTGCTATGACACTTGAAATTTAGCTCAGGTGCCTCCCATTTCTCTTGATCATCTTTGAGATGTTTCTACACCTTGAATGGAGTCCACCTGTGGTCAATTCAATTGATTGGACATGATTTGGAAAGGCACACACCTGTCTATGTAAGGTCTCACAGCTGCCAATGCATATCAGAGCAAAAAAAAAGCCATGAGGTCGAAGGAACTGCCTGCAGAGCTCAGAGACAGGATTGGGTCGAGGCACAGATCTGGGGAAGCCTACAAAAAAATTTCTGCTGCATTGAAGGTTCCCAAGAGCACAGTGGCCTCCATAATTCTTAAATGGAAGAAGTTTGGAACAACCAGGACTCTTCCTCGAGCTGGCCGCCCGGCCAAACTGAGCAATCGGAGGAGAAGGGCCTTGGTAAGAGAGTTGACCAAGAACCCGATGGTCACTCTGGCTGAGCTCCAGAGATCCTGTGTGGAGATGGGAGAAACTTCCAGAAGGACAACCATCACTGCAACACTCCACCAATCTGGGCTTTATGGCAGAGTGGCCAGACGGAAGCCAAACAGTTCAATCTTGGTTTCATCAGACCACAGAATCTTGTTTCTCACAGTCTGAGAGTCCTTTAGGTGCTTTTTTGCAAACTCCAAGCGGGCTTTCATGTGTCTTTCACTGAGGAGAGGCTTCCGTCTGGCCACTCTGCCATAAAGCCCAGATCGGTGGAGTGTTGCAGTGATGGTTGTCCCTCTGGAAGTTTCTCCCATCTCCACACAGGATCTCTGGAGCTCAGCCAGAGTGACCATCGGGTTCTTGGTCACCTCTCTTACCAAGGCCCTTCTCCCCCGATTGCTCAGTTTGGCCGGGCGGCCAACTCTAGGAAGAGTCCTGGTTGTTCCAAATTTCTTCCATCTAAGAATTATGGAGGCCACTGTGCTCTTGGGAACCTTCAATGCAGCAGAGATTTTAATGTCGGCTTCCCCAGATCAGTGCCTCGACACAATCCTGTCTCTGAGCTCTGCAGGCAGTTCCTTCGACCTCATGGCTTGGTTTTTGCTCTGATATGCATTGTCAGCTGTGAGACCTTATCCTTTTATCGCCTTTCCAAATCATGTCCAATCAATTGAATTTACAACAGGTGGACTCCAATTAAGGTGGAGAAACATCTCAAAGATGATCAATAGAAATGGGAGGCAGCTGAGCTAAATTTCAAGTGTCATAGCAAAGGGTATGAATACTTACGTCAATGTGATATTTCAGTTTTTTATTTTTAATAAATTTGAAAAACTTTCTAAAATCCTGTTTTCTCTTTGTCATTATGGGGTATTGAGTGTAGATTGATGAGGGAAAAAATGAATTTAAACAATTTCAGTATAAGGCTGCAACATAACAAAATGTGAAAAAAGTGAAGGGGTCTGAATACTTTCTGAATGCATTGTATATAGATTACAGTAGATCTAGGCCCCGGTTCCCAAGTTTCTTGTAGAGCCCTCACCAAGTGGCTCAAGTATTCAAGCAAGCACTCCATTTGAAACTGTTGATAAGGAACGGCTGGCTTCGTAAGCGCTTGCCTGCTGCTTGGTAACTAAACACACCCCGAGTTTCCTCTCTTTGAGTTTAGTATTAAACAGCAGGAGCAACTGTTTCAAAAGGTATTTCATACGTGTTTGTGGTTTATAATTTTTTTTAAACTTCTGGTAGGTGTGACCCAAAAAGGCCACAATAAGTTATTCATACAAGTTAACATGGCGTTTGTTCAAGGAGGAAAAACCCCTTGGAAGGGGTGGGGGGGGGGGGGAGGGGGGCGGATATTATGGTTCGTCTTGTGCGTTATTCTGTCTGTTTGTCTGTATGTATGTCAATCGCCTACAGGTTACAATTTTAAACCGATCTTTACAAAACTTCACCAAATGGTGGAGTTGGTCATAAGGAAGAAGCCCATTGATTTTGAGATTAAAAGATCAACATAGGCCAAAGGTCAACAACCGTGTCAAATTTCAAAAATCCTCAATTTTCATCTGATTGAATTCAAATTTGAAGAGGATTTGCATATCGCATCATTGAATTCAACCACCAATTATTTTTGAGATCTAAAGGTGGAAAGGTCAGCATAGGCCAAATTTCTAAAATCGTCAATTTTCATCTTATAGACTTGAAATTTGGAGAGGATTTGGATATCATGTCACTGAATTCAACCACCAATTATTTTTGAGGTCAACATAGGCCAAAGGTCAACAACTTATTTTAAGGATTTTGCAAGTATCGTGCTGTGCACGACATATTTCTTCTTTGTCTGTATGTTTGTCTGTTTGTGAACAGGATATCTCAAAAAAGCTTTGGACAGATTCGGATGAAACTTGGTGCGTGTGTGACAAGGACGAATTGATTTGACTATGGTGAAGATGCAAATCTGGATTTGGCCTATCAGTGGGATAAAAAAACATAGTTCAGCCTAATGGAGATTTGTGCTCTGCCGAGTTTTCTGTGTGGAATTTTGATAGTTTCATAGTGGGTTTTTGTTGTGCTATTGTTTTTGTCATTATTTATGAATTGTATGTGGATATTAATTTTACAATATTTTATTATTTGTTTGTGAGCTTTGTATGAGTGCAATTTTCATTTATTTTGTGGACAAATAATAAAGTTCAATTTAAAATTTCAATTCATCATTCCTTTGTATTTCAACCAATCCAAGCAAGAATTGACAAAAAATATCACTTACAACAGCTTCTGAATTCATTCATTCAACAGCTTCTACATTGATGGAGAAACGTTTGATGCTCTGTTATAGATTTACTGAGTAGGAGGGGGGGTGAGGGGAGTGATTAAATGTCAAAATCGGATGCAAAATTAAGGCTTCTGGCCCTGCCAAGCATTTTGATTTGCTGTTATGATCAAAATACCATAGCCACAGCTTCTTTGGACTGAAATAGATAAACTTAGGTCAGGTATATTCCCTTTGGTCTTACCGGGTACAGAGGTCAAATTGGATGGGTTGGTCGGGGAAGGGAGGGGCGGGCGGTGGAGACAGAGAATGTATTCACTCGCTAATATCTGAGATTCTGCTTTTAAACACATTTTCTGCAATCAGGTTAGATAATCATAGTGATCCATTACATCAGAAAATATACTTTCCTGTTGTAGTCATAGTATGCAGATCATATAATTATTAAGTATGCACGAGAGGGTGGGGGTGGGTTGCTAATTTTTTGAGTAAATAAAAAATTGAGAAAGATAAGAGAATGGAGGATGATATATATTGTTACGTTTGTAGGGGGTAGACAATGATTACCTTCGAACCAGGTAGAGTGTATAGATTAGCATGCTCCGATAGTCGTGAAGAAGAAGAACCACCATGTAATAAGTAGGGAATTTGTTTAGCCCGGATGTTGTGTATTGGTGTATCTTCATCCCCATTACGAGGAGTGGGGTATGTTAATTAGCTCAGGGATTATGGGTAATTTATCCCCTGTATGTCGTTACCTCGGTAATTTATTTCCTATGTCCCTTTTGGCACCACACCATAGACACAGAGCCAAGCCACTAAATCTCCCGCATTAAACAGCTCACTATTAATAAAAACGTACCGGAAGTCATGCATCGAGCTCTACCACTGACAACCCTGACTTGGGAGGTGCACAGAGCAGGCAGGTCCGTGGAGCTGCCAGGGATTTCATACATTTGGCTCTGTTACTGGGCAGCCCTTGAGCATTCTGGGAACTGAACAGAGCCGGGCAGCACCGACCCCTCGCCTGTAATAACATAGCCTGTTGTTGAAGTTTTCAGGCTCCGACCTTGGGCAAAGCTGCATGGACAAGAAGATAGCTTTTCCCTTACTAAACAGCACTCAATTGTTATGCCTTTGCTCCTATCTTTAAAGTCTCCTTTCATTACTTTCTGTACAGTATATAAACCCTGGCCTGCTGTGTACTAATTGAAAAGCTGGCCCGTTACTTGCTTACACGGCAGCTTTCCCATGCACATGTATCCCCTGTATAAATTATCCTGTAACTGTCTGAGTTTGGTCAAATGTTCATCCCTGGGGGTGTGCTGGGAGGTAAATCTCTAACAAAATTGGCATCATGGACAAGATGCATCCGGAGGAGGGAAAGGAGAGTTTGCTGCTGGGGGCCGGCAAGATCATCGGCGACACCTAAAGAGCGAGACCTTTCTCGGTAGTATGATGTCTTGCCTCTCTCGAGTGGGTGACTCTGCCTCGACCCGACCCACCGGCACACATCGAAACGATAAGATAACAGGGACACGGAAAGAGTGTGGGAGAACTTGTTAAAGATAGGGGAAGGTTCAGGTGACTTGGGCCCAAGTCACCTGCTGGGTTTCAAAGAGGCAGATTTGAGAAAAAGTCTGGACAGTCGGGCGCATTGCGAGTGTCTCTTTAACCTGTACATTCAAACACGTGGACGTCCGGCAGGAGTGTCCCATTCAGACGTGTGCGAGTCTCTTTAATGGGACAGGCAGAACCTGTACATTCGAACACACGCTGAACACCCTGCTTGAAGGCCAAGCTGAAGGAGGCCGACTTGAGAGAAAGTCGGGATACTCTCCTTGGAGGGCCCAAATGACGGCAAACACTAACGGGTATTGATTGCCGTGCACCCGTCAGTGGGGTGATGCCAGATAAGGGGAACCCCCCGAAAACTAACCGGTTGCAAAGAACGAAACAGGAAAATTAATGGAGCCAGACCAGGATAGAGAGAGGTTAGTTGACTGGATTAATAGTCATGGCCCATCACCTAGACAAAGGGATCCTGCTCGGGGTTTGGTGACAGGTTAAAATATCTGCCTAACGCTACATCACGATAAATATCTACACAAATTTGCTACTTATGGTACATCGAGATGGTTCTTCTTCTTCACGACAGTCGGAGCACACTAATCTATACATTCTACCTGGTCTACAGTATCACTACCCCCCACAAACATAACAATATATATGGGAGAGATAAGATTAGGGGAGAGTAGGACTAGGGTTTTGAGAGGACATATAGGAGTAAGGAGAGGGGGAAAGAAAGGGATATGTATATAGCACATGGTGGGAGAAGAAAGGGGAGGGAGAAGGGGGTGGTGGGCTAGAGGGCTAAACACTCCCCCATATTTGGATGTGGAATAAATAGATGATTCTTTGGATTGCATACATTCTTAGATTTACTTGTCACAACATTATTCAAAGAGATTAACAATTAAAACAACAAACAAACTAGAACGATGTCGTGCAGAGCACGGTACTTGTGAAATCAAATTAAACAATAGCTTCCATGGAAATAGCAATTTGGCAATTTCGAAAATTTAACTTATTGTTATGCAAAACAAATTTGACCGATATATTTTCTAATTGCAGCATAATTATTTTTTTTTGCATGTTTTGGTCTTTGACCTTTGCCTCATTTTGACTAACGTTTATTCACATATACTACACAAATGTACAAATAATCTCTGCAAGTTTCAATTTGACATCTTGAAAAATCATTGAGGTATGGTAATGATAAATTCACAAAAAGTCTTATTTGATTATAATGGAACGAAAAATGTAATGGAAACCGTTGACATGTTAAATTGGCTAAATCGATCGTTCTGATTTTTGGTGAAGAATTCAGTGAACCAATATGGCATTATCTGCTCAAATCTCAAGTCAATGCAGGACTTTCAAAATTACATAATCTTCCCCCAGAATACTCAGCGTGCCTGCGTTGCAGTAAGAACTGTATGGGCTTTGAGGGCCGTTATCATTTTTGTTTGGTTCTGCGATTTTGTTTGGATCAGAAACTAGAAGGGCACTCAGTAGAGAGCATACATCTGCCAGGCTGAACAGTTTACACGTTGTATCGCACTGATTTGTCATATCTGGATGTGAACCTGAACCAAAAGCTAATCGGCTTGTTCTTGTCACTTACCCAACCTGTCCAACAAGTTTTGTCATAATTCATTCATAACTTTTTGAAATATCATGCTATATATCGTTTTTGGCCCCGTCACTCAATGGTGAAGAATCACTTAAACGATTTAAAAAACACTCGTATCCGGATTCGGATCTCTACCAAGAACCGATTCATCCTTGTCACACAGTAAACCTGTCCACCAAGTTTTGTCTGAATCCGTTCACAACTTTTCAACTTTTTGAAATATTGTGCTTTGTATCGTTTTTTTGCGCTTTCTCTCAATGGTGAAGAATCACTTTAAAAATTCTCAGACCCACATCCGGATCCGGGTCTTCACCAAAATCTAATAATTTCATCTGTGTTACATTACCAACCTCGCTACCAAATTTCGCCTGAATCCATCCACAAACTTTGTGGGATATCCCGTTCACAGACAGACAAAGAAACAAACAGACAGGGGTGAAAACATAACCTCCATCCATGTTCGGTGGCGGAGGTAAATAGAAAGACAGTCGGTAGAGTGAATACTTCCGCCAGGTTTAACAGTTAATGTTTTGTATCCCACTGATAGGACATATCTGGATCTGGACCTAAACCAAAATCAAATCGGCTTGTTGTTCTTATCATCAACTTATAGAACTTACAGAACAACTGTTGTTGTTCTGATAAGAATCACCTAACCAACTCATCCAGCTAGTGTTGTCATAAACCGTCCACAACTTTTTGAAATATCACACGATATATCATTTTTTACCTTATCACTCAAAGGTGAAGAATCACTTATAGAATAAAAAAAATCCTCTGATCCGGATCCGGATCTTCACCAAAAGTGAATAATTTCTTCCTTATCACACACCCAACCTGTCCATCAAGTTTCATCTGAATCCACACACAACTTTTTGAGATACCCTGCTATATATCGTTTTTTGTCCTATCTCTCAATGGTGAAGAATCATTTAAAAAATTCTAGTATCCGCATTGGGATCTTCACCAAAGTCGAATCATTTCGTCCTTGTCACGTACGTCCAATTTCGTCCAAATTCGTCCAAAACGTTTTGAGATATCTTGCTCACAAACAGACAGGCACACAGGGATGAGAACAACCTCCGGCCACTTTTGGTGGTGAAGGTAATGATACAAGATTTGTATATCTATCGGTATGGGGAGAATTGCCCGTGTGTGTGTGTGTGTGTGTGTGTGTGTGTGTGTGTGTGTGTGTGTGTGTGTGTGTGTTATATCCACTGCCGCTGCTCACTTATACCAACAGAAAATGGTAGGAACCAGACATCCCTCATCCACTGATATTTCTCATATTTCTATATTTCCGTAAGTCCAATTTGCATCCCAGGAACAGAATTATGGTTAACTATTTTGAAATTGCCACTCTTTCGTTTAAATGCTGAAAATGACCTTTGAAAATACGATTGAAATTACTAATTTCACACTAGCAATGGCAGATTAAAAGTGCCCGGTGAGCAGAACCGAATCACCAAAAATGCATACACATCGTATACGCAAAAGGCTTCGATAGCATTCATACGTCATTTCAAAAATTGCATATACGATGGCAATTGACGATTTTATGTGCTGCTGCAGTTTGACCTTTTGGCCTCAAACAATAGTGACTCAATATGCAAACGCTGTTCAACTTTCAAATCAATCGCATGAAAATTGACAATAATCACTGCAACCCTATGGTACATCGAGATGCTACTTATGGTACATTGCTCCTGGGAACAAAGGAGCTAAAACAGAGCACGCACAGTCAAAAATAAAATAGCAACAACACAACAAGCCCAGCCTGACTTGAAGGCCAAGGAGAAGGAGGCCGACTTGAGAGAAAGTCCGGATACTCTCATTGGAGGACCCGAATGACGGCAAACACTAATGGGTATTGATTGCCGTGCACCCGTCAGTGGGGTGAGGCCAGACAAGGGGAACCCCCCGAAAACTAACGGGTTTTGAAGAACGAAACAGGAAAATTAATGGAGCCGGACCAGGATGGAGAGAGGTTAGTTGACTGGATTAAAAGCCATGGCCATACACATGGTCAGACTTTACCAAGGACACAAATTCGACAATTCAACACAAAGTATGGTTTGGCACAGAAAATTAGATGAAAACACGACAGCAACACAGTAATGAAAAAACAAGAAGATGTCATGCAGAGCACGATACTTGCAAAATCCCCCCACCCTCCCAAATAGGTTGCAAAGGATACATCAATTGTCTATTTCATTATGATTAAAATTGACGATCTTAATCGGTCGGGTCAATCAGTGGAAATTGATATTAGAAGTTTGACCTTGAGTTGACCTTTGACATCTAAAATAGTTCGTTTCCCAATTTAGTGACTCAATATGCAAATGCTGTTAAATTTTCAAGTCAATCGGATGAAAAATGACAATTTTAGAAATCAGACCTCAAGACGACCTTTGACCTCAAAATCTATAGGATTCTTCCTTATGGCCAACTCTACGATCTGGTGAAGTTTTGTGAAGATCGGTTTAAAATTGTGACCTGTAGGTGATTGACAAACAAACAGACAGACAGAATGAAAAATCATTCATAGAGCGACACTTGGCAAAACAGAACAAAGCAGAATGACACTCAGTAGAGCATCCTTTTGACCTCAAAAATAATTAGTGGTTGAATTTTGCGACCTGATATGCAAATCGTCTTCAAAGTTTAACTTAATCGGATGAAAATTGACAATTTTAGAAATTTGGCCTATGTTGACCTTTTGGTCTAAGTTGACCTCAAAAATAGTTGGTGGTTGGTTTCACTAACCTGATATGAAAATCCTTTTCAAATTTCAAGTCAATCGGATGAAAATTGAGGATTTTAGAAATATGAAAAAAGTTGTTCACCTTTGGCCTATGTTGACCTTTTGGCCAATGCTGATCTCAAAAATATTTGGTGGTTGAATTCAGTTAGCCGATATGTAAATCCTATTCAAATTCCAAGTCAATCGGATGAAAATTGAGGATTTTAGAAATTCGAAAAAAAGTGGTTGACCTTTGGCCTATTTTGACCTTTTGACCTGAAAATATATAGGATTTTGTCGGACCACAAACTCTACCATTTGGTGAAGCTTCGTGAAGATCGGTTTAAAATTGTGACCTGTAGCCACGTATAAGTGAGCAGACTGACAAACACCCAAACAAACAAACACACAAAGACACACACAGACCAGAGTGATCAACATACTTGCAAAAATAAAAAATAAAATTTTTTTTTTAGCCGCGTCGCAGACGCTGCTCATAGAGTGCCCTCTGCTGTTGTTGTTGTTGTTCTTCTTGTTCTTCTTGTTCTTGCAGGGAAGACAAAACCTCAAAGCTCCACCCATTCTGGGAACCATAGCTCCACCCATTCTGGGAGAGCCTTCATATAAACAAATATCCACCATTTTATTAACTCGCATAGCTTTGAGGCCTGTTTTGTAGGCCCGTGGTGTCTTCCTCTCTCACACAGTTTTATTTCAAATCAAATTCGATATATAATTTCATTTTTCACAGTCGCTAACATAGTTTTAGACTCGGTTGAAAAAAAACGGGAAGAAAATCCGATGAAAGTTGCCCTTTATAGAACGAAATGAATTCTCAAAGGCCTGTAACTTCAAGTCCATTGAGATATATATTTTTTAAATCGCGGCATGGTCAGTCATACACCGCCCGAAATAAGAGACGGGAAAATGCCGAGATATATATATTTTGTTTAAATCGCGGCATGGTCAGTCATACACCGCCCGAAATAACAGACGGGAAAATGCCGAGATATATTAAAAATTCGTCCATTTGATGACAATCGTCATGATGAAATATTTAATTTATACGTCGTCACAATAATGTGGAGAGAGGAGCATAGCTTCGTTCACGTGTCGCCACACACGGGGAATTGCCGAGATATATATTTTTTAAATCGCGGCATGGTCAGTCATACACCGCCTGAAATAACAGACGGGAAAATGCCGAGATATATTAAAAATTCGTCGCCACACACGGGAAATTGCCGAGATATATTTTCACTTTGCACAAAAATAACATCAAGTAATCGAATCAATAGGAATGTCCTGTGCCTATAACATCGACGTTATAGGCACAGCTGCATCTAGGCATTGTGTAACATCGACGCGGCTTTTGTTTTAATTAAAACTTTTTGTACTTGTTTAAATAAATAATGTTTTTTGCCAAGTAATAATGAGCAAGACCAACCAATATACTTGAAAAACCTTCGATTTTGAAAGTAAAAAAAGCCAGTAGAACACAACATATATAGTCTGGGATCAGCTTTGTTGGGCTGGAGGGAGGAACTCACGAACCATCAACATACATGGTGCAACCCTCAACCGGAACCCCAAATATAATACACAAGTATATTTGTTGCTGCTTTGTCATGACTTGCTAACAGGCTGAGAATTGATATTTGAGATATAGTGTTGCCTTCCCTTTTTATGCACTTCCTGTACAGCCAAACTATAGATATAATCTGACGCTTGGCTATAGATAATATTAACTTAACTAACTAGATATTAATAGATAATATTAACTTGACCTTTCATATATAAATCTAATCGCGAATGCCTTAACTTGCCTCGAGCACTGTCCCAAGTGGATCTTCAAAATTAAACTCTCTAGTGTAACATACTCTGTTACAGAGTCAGTGATTTTCTCCGTAGTCCTCTTTGGCTGGAATGTTTGACTTTCAGAGCTTTTATCCATTTTGACAAAATCTTGAGTTGTTGTGCTGTTGTGTTTACAGATTACCTATTACAATTTTATGAAGTAGGATGTTGTGACAACGCTTACCTTGTGCACTATTCCTGGCGTTTGTGATCATTCCTTCTACCTCCAAAGCACGTATCAATGTTCTGTTGGAATCTCTATCTGCTTGCTCTCCATCAGCATAAACACGTACTGTCTGTACAATTAAAGAGCACAACAGTTTTTAAAAATTAATGCAAAAAGGTGGGAAATATATTTTAACAAGACAAAACCAAAACAAACTAGAACGGCACTCGGTAGAGCACATAGTCTCACCTCGCACGTTTATTCTGAACAGCAATACCATTGTTAACTGAACACCCTACTATTATGGCCCATATAAATCCATGCATCCTATTATGTCACATAGATATATGACATGGGTTATGTATGTCATAAATTTAATTCTTCCCTCACATTGGGTCATATATCAGATATATGAAGTTTAAGATTTTCCGGATAAGAATTTCAATTCAACCAATTATGTCTGGAATACCACTTATCTGATGACATCATCATTATCACCCTATATACCCCATGGGGAGTTGATGACATATGCCAAGTTTAAATTTTGTTTATTGAGCTGTTTCGGAGATGTCTATTTTTTTTTTCCTTTGTTCTAATGTCGCTGCCAACAACATGTGACCTATGAGGTCAGAGTTAGCAGTAAAATATTCTCCAGGAGGAGTTCCTCCTATTTTTAAAGTTTCACATTGATTGGACGAGCGGTTGCAGAGCAAACAATTTTTAACGCAACGTACACCTTGGTGAGAGCGTAAATATTGTCCCTGCAATCATGAACACATACCATGATATTTCCAATTACAAGCACATATTTCTGCTTTCATTGCAATTTTTGAAGTCTTTACAGAGACCCAGGTGTTGCATGTAGATTTGGAGTAATTTGCAATTAAACTGGCTGTCCTATTTGTAAAAGTATAAATAATCCTCCAAATGACTATAATAGTAGATCATAAGTGCTGTGCTATATATAGCAAGTGCATAAACTCCATATACAGGCTCATTGTGGGGTTGAGAATACTGCCTTATATCATCATATTCTTCTTCTTTTTCTTTTCGTATGCAGTGCATGGCCGTGGGTAGCATCACTTGTTGGTGGCGCAGCTGTGCCACTGATGCAGTGCCCCCTGCATGAGCAGGAATTTGGCCAGGAAGCGAGCGAAAGCTCACATACTCTTCACCAAGGCCACCGACTGAGATATTTCCTTGGATAAATATAAATAACAACTCTTGTTCCATAATTACTGTGGTTTCACAGCAACAATATCACAATGATGCATGCAAAATGGTGGGCTTCGATGTTACAATATTTTTTGTTGTTTTATATTTTGTGCAATGTTATCTATTCATACCAGGTATCTTTAGTTGAGGGCTGGAAGGATGGCCTAGACCTAGAGGTATGCAAACTCACCACTTAGCTGTCTATCCTGGGACTGAATCTCATATAAGAAGATGATAACAGTAAAGAATGGACAAATCAACATGACATATGTGATTGTGCACTACTCGGATCGGAATGCCAAACAGCCAACTCAAAGGTAAGTTGTGTCACTTAAATTTGTACATACAGGGTGCTTCAAAAACTGTTAACACTCCTGAGAATTTTTTTTCTTTCCATTGCAGTTGACTGAAATGGCAACGAGATTGACTTTGGAGCAAATAAGGAAGGTTGCTGCATGGATGGACGTCTTTCAGTCACCCACGGTGGTTCGCAACAAATGCAGAGAGCATTTCAACTACGATCCACCCTCGAGATTGACCATTTATCACGTTTACAGCAAGTTCGTCGAAACCGGCTCAGTTGCTGATAAGTACAAAGGGAACAGCAGTCGACGACGAACAGGCTGATCCCCTGTAAACATAACTGTTACACAAGAAGCTTTCTTGCGTAGCCCAGAGAAATCAACTAGCACTAGCCGATTCAGCATAGAATGTGGTCTTCCCTGGGCAATGGTGTGGAGAATCTTGAACAAGGACCTGGGAATGCGGCCATATCATTTGCAGACGGTGCAAGCCTCACCTCCTGTAGATAAAGCCGCTCGTGTTGAGGCTTGCAAAGTTTTCTTAGAGATGAAGAATTTGGAACCTGACATTCACAGGCTAGTGGCATTTATCGACGAGGCAACCTTTCACATTAAAGCGGATGCGTGAACAAGCACAACTGTGTTTTCTGGGGGTATTGAGAATCCTCGTGTTATGCGTGAGCATGAATGAGACAGTCCCAATGTGAATGTCTGGTGTGCAGTCACTGGAACAGGAGTGGTAGGGCCGTATTTTTTTGAAAGCACCACAATCAATGGTGGTGACCTCTTGCACATGATGGAGAATTACGCAGAGGACAACCTGCCACGACAAATCCGGCTTGCCGGATACTTTCAGTTGGATGGTGCTCCTCCCCACTTTGCTTCGAACTCCACTCCACTCTTTGACTTTTTGAAGCTATTAACTTACATTTGTTATCATGTTACAGTGTATTATCCATTATTTTCCATTAAAAACGATAGTCCCATATAAGTGTGAACATTTTTGGAAGCACCCTGTATAATTTATATGTAATTGCATACATACATACATGCAATAATGCATGTATGCGTTATTGTTTCAATCAGTTATGGATATTTTTGGGTGGTGGTGCTTTTTCCATGGTGGCATTTTAGTGTCAATCCCAAGTTGCTTTGTGGGCCTTAAGAGTCAACCACAAAGTATGGGGTTGGCATCATTTATTGAATGGACTAGATGGGCATGTATATATTACCTCCTCTTTGAAGATCGATAGTCGAACATCTGGGTGTGAACCGACAATCCGATAATAGCATGGTAATTCACCTGAAACTAGCTCAGTTTATGTTTGTGATGATGAACAATATGATGATAGGGAATGGTGTGGTTTTGATGCAGAATGGTGTAATGACATAAACATTGTGTTTGTAATGAAGAATGAAGTGGTTGTGATGATGAACTTGGAAACCTCACCCTGTTCAGGAGTTCATTAAGTTCTCCAACCAAGTTCTGTAAATTGTCTTCTGCAAGGTCTAGGAGCCGGTTGGGGTTTCTTTGTGGTGATAACTGATGCTGCGGAAAGCCAAAATGAAACAAATGTTTTGCATCATAAGAAAGTAAATTGCATTTTTACATACAGTGCATTCAGAAAGTATTCAGACCCTTTCACTTTTTTCACATTTTGTTATGTTGCAGCCTTATGCTGAAATCGTTTAAATTCATTTTTTCCCTCATCAATCTACACTCAATACCCCATAATGACAAAGAGAAAACAGGATTTTAGAAAGTTTTGCAAAATTTATTAAGAAGAAAAAACTGAAATATCACATTTACATAAGTATTCAGACCCTTTGCTATGACACTTGAAATTTAGCTCAGGTGCCTCCCATTTCTCTTGAGCATCTTTGAGATGTTTCTACACCTTGATTGAAGTCCATCTGTGGTAAATTCAATTGATTGGACATGATTTGGAAAGGCACACTCCTGTCTATATAAGGTTTCACAGCTGACAATGCATATCAGAGCAAAAACCAAGCCATGAGGTCGAAGGAACTGCCTGCAGAGCTCAGAGACAGGATTGTGTCGAGGCACAGATCTGGGGAAGCCTTCAAAAAAAATTCTGCTACATTGAAGGTTCCCAAGAGGACAGTGGCCTCCATAATTCTTAAATGGAAGAAGTTTGGAACAACCAGGACTCTTCCTAGAGCTGGCCGCCCGGCCAAACTGAGCAATTGGGGGAGAAGGGCCTTGGTAAGAGA
The DNA here is from genome assembly GCF_964187855.1 of Myxine glutinosa. Classification (NCBI taxonomy): domain Eukaryota; kingdom Metazoa; phylum Chordata; class Myxini; order Myxiniformes; family Myxinidae; genus Myxine; species Myxine glutinosa. Next base: position 71,101,083 of record NC_136268.1, read on the forward strand.
GGTGACCAAGAACCCGATGGTCACTCTGGCTGAGCTCCAGAGATCCTGTGTGGAGATGGGAGACACTTCCAGAAGGACAACCATCACTGCAACATTCCACCGATCTGGGATTTATGGCAGAGTGGCCAGACGGAAGCCTCTCCTCAGTGAAAGACACATGAAAGCCCGCTTGGAGTGTGCAAAAAGAGCACCTAAAGGACTCTCAGACTGTGAGAAACAAGATTCAAGAAGCCCAGATCGGTGAAGTGTTGCAGTGATGGTTGTCCTTCTGGAGGTTTCTCCCATCTCCACACAGGATCTCTGGAGCTCAGCCAGAGTGACCATCGGGTTCTTGGTCACCTCTCTTACCAAGGCCCTTCTCCCCCAATTGCTCAGTTTGGCCGGGCGGCCAGCTCTAGGAAGAGTCCTGGTTGTTCCAAACTTCTTCCATTTAAGAATTATGGAGGCCACTGTCCTCTTGGGAACCTTCAATGTAGCAGAATTTTTTTTGAAGGCTTCCCCAGATCTGTGCCTCGACACAATCCTGTCTATGAGCTCTGCAGGCAGTTCCTTCGACCTCATGGCTTGGTTTTTGCTCTAATATGAATTGTCAGCTGTGAGACCTTATAGAGACAGGTTTGTGCCTTTCCAAATCATGTCCAATCAATTGAATTTACCACAGGTGGACTCCAATCAAGGTGTAGAAACATTTCAAAGATAATCAAGAGAAATGGGAGGCATCTGAGTTAAATTTCAAGTGTCATAGCAAAGGGTCTGAATACTTATGTAAATGTGATATTTCAGTTTTTTCTTTTAATAAATTTGCAAAACCTTCTAAAATCCTGTTTTCTCTTTGTCATTATGGGGTATTGAGTGTAGAATGATGAGGGGAAAAATTAATTTAAACGATTTCAGCATAAGGCTGCAACATAAAAAAATGTGAAAAAGTGAAGGGGTCTGAATACTTTCTGAATGCTTTGTACATCACTGTACACTAACATAAAATACAAATAGATCGGTAGACAATGCACAAATCAAAACCATTTACAGTATACGATTTTGAAGCTGAGACCAAACTCCCAGCATCATGGTACATGTGCTCATTTGGAAGTGCCAAACAGTCCATTATTAACACCAAGCAAAAAATCTAGCAGGTAATGAAAGAAGAATAAACAAGCATTCTGAGTATTGCGCTGCAATACATGTCCCCTACCGGCAGTCTGTCGTCTGGAAAACTGTTGGGGAAATTACCAAAGTTCAAAGTGCCATAACTTTGTCAAAAATGATCGAAACGTCGTGAAGTTCGAACTTGATCTGTATCTTATCATGAGGAAACCATGTATCAAGTTTGAAATCATTAGCATTAAGAGTTTAGAAAAAAAGTCCGGAAAACTGTTCTTTGCGTGACGGACTGACAGACTGACAGACGAAGGGACGGAGTGCAAACCTATAGTCCCCTCCGGTGTACACCGGTAGGGGACTAATAAAGATGAGAAGGTATTTGAAATCAATCTTCATAGCTCACCAAAAATCAAGTTCATGATAAGATCATTGTCAACTATCCTCTGGGGCTTTGGCAGATTCCAACAGAAGTAACTATTTTCCTTTGTGCACCTACTGCTCATCATCAACCCTCATTGATGTTACTTTTGTGCATTTTTCATGTCTGTTTGGTCTCCACCCTCTGTCGCTTCTTTAACTTCCCAACTTCTGTTTATATTTATTTATTATCCATACAAAAGCAACGTCCATGGAAGAGTGGGAAGTTTTTATTGGTGAGCTCTTACATGAGCCTTCACATATGTATAAAAAATTGGCATCCAAGTGCTTTAATATACAACAACAACAACAACAACAACAGGCATTTTAAGGCCATTTTCCCTGCCAGAGCGGGGGTTAGCCTTGCGGGCCCCATGACAATCTTCTCCATTTTGCCCTACTTTCTGCATCTCCCCTTGTTAACCCCCTTGCCCGCATTTCTTCTTCCACCACCTTTAGCCAAGTCTTTCTCGGTCTTTCCCGTCCTCTACTTCCTTCTACATTCATTTCAATCACTCTTCTTAACCAGTCACTTTCATCCTTCCTTAACACATGACCAAACCATCTCAACCTGTTCCTCTTCACAGCATCAATCACAGGCTCTATTCCCATCATCTTTCGCAATTCATCATTTGTTTTCCTCTCTCTCAACGATACTCCACACATCCACCGAACCATTCGCATTTCCACCCTTTCCAGCCTTCGATGCTGCTCTACGTTCATTACCCACGTCTCGCTCCCATAAATCATAACACTTCTCACACATGCATCATACACCTTTCCCTTCAGCTTTAACGCACTCCCCTCCTCTTCAGCACTCCACTCAGTTCCCAAAACTTCTTCCATGCACATCTCACTCTAGCAACCGTTGCCGAGTCTGATCCACCTTCTCCATTCAGCATGTCTCCTAGGTAGCAAAATGTTTTCACACTTTCCAACTTCACGCCGTCTCCAAGATCCATCTCAACATTTCCTCCATCTGCAGCTCCCTCTGTGCACACCTCACACTTGAATGTAGCTGCCACACTGGTTAATGACCCTCTCAGACCACTACGTTTTTGATGAACTCACTCAGCGCGTATTGTACATTGAATGGAGTTCCCTCCGACACCCTTCTTTAATATATTCCAGAAAAAAGGAACATGAAAATAAAAAGCCAATGCCACAATAACTCATATCTGTCTGTACTCACTTTGAGAGCATGGGTGGTATTTTCAGTGGTAGAAAGAAAAGCATAAGGTGCTGGTATTTTTCCCGTTAGGTTAACAGTCGCCACCATCCCAAGTGCAGTGTCGAGCTCATTGAGGAGAACCCCGGTGCAGTCGTCGTCACAAGCTGAGGCACACATGCATGTAAGGCTCGGGTGAGTTGGACAAGCATAAGTATCTTGTTTTGCCTTCAACCCATAATCTCATCTCATATAATACCCTTTACATCTGTCTTTGTACTGCTTCCAGACATAACTTGCTGATGAATTTTACATCAAAGAAAGCCATAATTCATATTGGATACAGTGGCCTGCAAAAGTGTTCACCCTCACTCCAAAGTTTTCACATTTTGATGGCACCTGAGCTTATTTCATGATGCTTTCAAATCAAACTTAATATATAATGTCTTAACAAACTAGTTCAAAGTGAGAAAGCTAAAAATGCAGATAAACTGTGAATAAGTTTGATTAACAAAGAAAATTAGATGGTTCTCAGTTGCATAAGTATTCAAACTCTTTTCCTAATTATCTCAAAATCACTTCAGGAGCAAATTATTTGTTTGAAATCTTACAAAACAAGTGTAAAAGGTTTCACCTGTATGTAATCAGTGGTTTAACTTAAAAATTAAACTCCTGCACTTTTCTAAGGGAGCTTTAGGGTGAAACTCACTTGGTTAACCAACATGGCAAACATGAAGACTAAGAAGCCTTCCAAAGATGCCAGACATAAAGTGGTGGAGAATCACCGTTGAGGAGAGGGTTACAAGAAGATTTCAAAGTCACTCATTATCCCTTTGAGTATGGTGAAATCCATCATTAAGAAGAGGAAGATGTATCATATCACCTAGACTCTACCCAGATCAGGTCACCCATCCAAACTCAGCAGCCGGGCAAGCAGGAAACTGGCTTGGGATGTCACAGTTAATAGATCAATAACTTCATCAATGATGTAAAGATCTGAAAAGCTCTATGTCCAAGATATGGGTCAGTGTTCATCAATCAACAATATCCCATTCCTTTCAGAAAGGTGGCCTCTATTGACAGGTACAAGAAAGAAGCCATTACTGAAAAAGCCTCATCTAAGAGCTGATATGGAGTTTGCGGAAAAGCATCTTAATGATACTGCAGGCATGTCAAGAAAAGTTTTGTGGTCAGACAAGACAAAAATGGAACTTTTTGTTCTAAATTCAATGTGTTATGTCTGACACAAGCTTAACATTGCATATAACCAGTCAACATCATTGCTACTGTCAAGCCTGGTGGTGGCAGCATCATATTGTGGGGCTGCTTTTCATCAGCTGGGACTGGCAAGCTTGTCAGCATAGAAGGGCCAATGGATGCTGTAAAATACAGGGGAATCCTTGATGAAAACCTGTTTGAGTCAGCCATGAATCTGAAACTGGGTAGGATATTCACATTTTAGCAGGACATTATCTGAATGATTTGAAGCACAAAGCTAAAGCCACACTGGAGTGGCTAAATAAGAAGAAAAGAAATGTTCTTGAGTGGCCCAGGCAAAAGTCAGACTATTAATGGCAAGAATTGAAGATTGCAGTGTTGACGATCCCCATAAAACTTGGCAGAACTAGAGCAATTTTCACATGAAGAATGGGTAAAGATGTCACCATCTCACTGTATAAAGCTGGTAGAGACCTACCCAAAAAGACTCATGGCAGTCATTGCTGTAAAAGGTGCTTCCACGAGGTAGTGATCCTAAGGGCTGAATACTTTTACAACCAGTGAATTTTGATTTGTACATGTTTTTTGCAGGTGCTCTTGACATGTATCCTCTTACAGCTATAACAGTGTTTATAGTTTGATATTTTCAGTTATAAATAAAAAAAGTTAATTTGGGAAAAATTGTTTCCACATAATTCGGAATTCTGTGGCATTATGGGTAGGGGTGAATACTTTTTCAGACCACTGTATAGCAAAATCTGCACCTGATAGGCTGCTCAGTTTTGGCAGATAACAAAAATCCTAAATGTCACAGTTTGATTGCAATAATATAATACAAGAGTTATGGTTAACAATAAAACGCAAGTGTAAGTTTCATACACACTTGGTGTTTGTATAGGCAGAGGCAAATAAAACAGACAGTGTTGGAAAAAGAAATATTTAAAATAGTATACTAAGGTGGCAAAATAAATCAATGACTGAAATGATCTCTTTTGTTCTTTGTAGCCAGAATAATTAATGCAAACCATGCCAGATATAACAAAAGCATCATGCAATAATGAAGCCTTCAGGCCTGGTTAATCCGCGACGAGCACGCAATATTAGGAGCCATATCACACAGAGGCAGCAATAAACATACAGTTCCTGCAAGGCAGAGATACACAAACGGTCCATGGTTGCCATTAAAATATTTTCTGCAAAAAGGAATCGGGAAACAAATGTAAGAAAAAAAATTACAATGCATTGTCACTGTAAATGATGTCCTTTTTTGATGCTATTTATGATAAAACAAACAAGAAAAGGTAGTGAAAGTGAAAACAAAAAAAACAAGAAAGACGTTGTGCAGAGCACAATACTTGCAAAATCCCCCCTACCCCCCCGAAAAAATTTGCCATGGAGACATCACATTGGCCATTTCATCAAGATTAAAATTGACGATCTTAATCATAGCTCGGGTCATTCGGATGAAAATTGGTTTTCAGATAAATATTGATGACTTTAGAAATTTGACCTCGAGTTGACCTTTGACTTTTTGACCTTAAAATAGTTGGTTTCCCAATTCAGTGATGCACTGTGCAATTGCTCTTTAATTTTCAGGTTAATCGAATGAAAATTGGTTTTCAGGTAAAAATTGATGACTTTACAAATTTGACCTCGAGTTGACCTTTGACTTTTTGACCTTAAAATAGTTTGTTTCCCAATTCAGGAATGCACTGTGCAATTGCTCTTTAATTTTCAGGTTAATCGGATGAAAATTGACGACTCGAAGGTAAGTTGTAATTAATCAATAGCAAGTAAAAGTGGATTTTTCTACAGCTGAGTTTACCTTCATGTGCTTTGGCATCTGCACCATTAATTGTGATTTTCTAGCATTCCATTTGGTGAAATTTTATCCGTTTTCGGAAAAGCTATTCCCGTTCAAACCATTCATGGCAATCAATTTCGCAGGTGGGCAAGTTTGGTGAAAAATCTTATATCTACAAGGATTCTCATGAGACGAGTGGGATTCAGAAGCCTTGATTTGAAATTTTAAAAGCTGCGTTGTTTTTAGTCACATTTTACCCCATCCAAAACCATGATCTTTTCTACCCCCGTCAATTCACCCCAGATCCACTTTTTTGAAATACCTACTTCTTTCCTGGAAGTGCCAGTGTCCATGTGTTTTTTTTTTAACCTCTCCCACCCCCCACCCATTCCCATGCCTCCTCCCCCCAAGCCCTCTCCCACAGATCTCCCGATGTCCCACCTCTCCATCTTGTTCTCCCGCTCTGTTTATCATACGTTTTATGTTTTATGTGCCAGTTTGTCTTTTTGTGATCAATGTTAGCTCTTGCACGAGCCTCGACCTTGTATACAAAAAAAAAAAAAAAAATTCGTCCATGATTCCTAACTCTTCGACATGAAAAAATAACTTGAGCGGCACAAATAAAAAATAAAAATATTAAACGTAGCGGTCGAGTTATAGGAAAGAACAGCATTCCCGAGTTTTTGTTGGTAAGTACGTACAAACACAGTGGTGACCATGCAGAGCGTGCCGTAGCATGCATTTATCGCAGATTCGACCCATCAGGCCTTGCCGACAAACACACTGGCCCAAGCGGCCTTCACACAGCTCGTGCACTGCACCAGGCCCACACGCACAGGGTTGGCAAGAGCCTCCAATGACTTCTGGCTGCCCAAAGTATCCAGGAGAACACCTGCGCAGCAAAATAATGTGATGCAAGTAAGTACTGATGTGATCAATCAAAATTATGAAGTTATAAAAACAAAAGGCATATCCAAGCAGGAAATGTGCTGCAGGGATAAAGGCCAAAATTTTACGATAGTATAGTCCATTCGTTTGTTTGTATGTTTGTCTGTTTCTATGTTTGTCTGTTGGCATGTTTGTATGTTTGTCTGTTTGCTTGTTTGTCCGCACAGAATAAATATGATTTTCTCTGCAACCGTTGGTCTGATTGACAGGAAATATTCACCATAGGTGCAACTCCACCTGCAGAATTTTTTCATGATAATTATGACGTCATAGGTTACGTGATTTGGGCGCCATCTTGGAAAAAAAATTCGCATCTCTATATCTCCGAAAGTGCTGCATAAAAAAAATTGAGACATGGCTCATTGTAAAGAACGCTCCATGTGGAATAACATATGTTAATGATAATGTCATAGGTTCCTCCATTATGACGTCATAATTCGACAAGTACAAAACTTCATCCGATCAAGATGAAATTTATTGAGCGTCGTCTATAGACAAATCGGTGGAGAAAAAAAAAATGATGACGTCATCGGTCACGGGGTTCGGCCGCCATATTTGTTTTAACACAAAAGCCTTAAAAATCACTAAAAACACGTCCTGGTGAGGTTCTGCAATCTCTGATTGCTCTTTCTTGTTTGAAATTTGTTTAGAGGATTCCACATAGTGCAGAGGGTGTTCGTTGTCTTCTATGAGCTTACCTCAGAAGGCATCAATTTATTATGTCTGCAAATAAGGCAGACTTTACAAAATGACCCCAACTCCCAATTTTATATGTATATATGTATACAATCACGTGAAAAAGTAAGTACACCCCATGTAAAGTTTGACTTTTTCAACATATTTCAACATACAGCTATTTGATCTTCATTTCAACAATATTGATAGATAAAGGTGATATAATATAACAAATATCATGAAACATTTACATTTTGTAGTCCATTGTATAATTTAAATAAACATAAATGCAAATTTCGCATGTGGAAAAAGTAAGTACACCCTTGGCTCTAATAGGTGGTATTGCCCACTTTGGCAGAAACAACCTCAAGTAGGCGTTTCTTATAACTGTCTACCAGGCTCTGACATCGACTGGGAGAAATTTTTGCCCACTCCTCCATGCAGAATTCTTTCAGCTGTGCGATGTTTGAGGGGTTTCTTGCATGCACAGTTCGTTTCAAATCCCCCCACAACATCTCGATGAGATTTAGATGCGGGCTTTGACTTGGCCATTCCAGAACCCTCCATTTCTTTCTTTTCAGCCATTCCTTGGTGGATTTACTGGTATGTTTAGGGTCATTGTCATGTTGCAAGGTCCACCTTCGGTTGAGCTTCAACTCTCCAGCAGATGGCCTCACATTATCCTCAAACACCCTCTGGTACAATGAAGAATTCATAGTGGATTCTATGAAGGTGAGCTGCCCAGGCCCTGAGGCAGCAAAGCTGTGCCAAACCATAATATTTCCACCACCATGCTTTACAGTTGGTATCAGGTTCTTGTGGTCAAATGCTGTCTTTGGTTTTCGCCAAACCCGTCTTCTGGTACTGTGGCCAAATAGCTCCACCTTTGACTCATCTGTCCAGAGCACATTGTTCCAGAAGTGCTGGTCTATGCCGAGGTGTTCATTGACAAACTTTAGTCTTGCCCTGATATTCTTTCTGGACAGCAAAGGTTTCCTCCTGGCACACCTCCCATGTAGAATATATAATTATAAGTGGCGCATGAGCTTAGTAGAGCAACAGCCCCCTACTACTTAGTAGGATTGTACTGCAACCAATACCGGGAGGAGAATTAAGTTCTGTATTTTATCGACCAGTCCACCCTGGAGAGGGAACATCTATGGACACATGTTTCAGGCTTGTAGGCCCTCTTAAGCATGGAGCAGAACTCCGCAAAGTAACACAAACACACACGTACAAGCACAAACACACACACACTAGGACACACACACACTGACACACACGCACACACAGATAGACACACACAAACACTAACAACACATGATATACACAATCAAAATCTGTAACATATGCTCCATTACAAAGGACTATGCTTATTAAGATGCTTGATAATAATGACTGGTGATGTGATGCCATGTCACCAAGTAGGTGTGTTAAGAGGAACTGTAATGGTGAATATCATTCTCTTCACGGCACGCATAATAATCCCGGTGACTTCACAATATTCGGTGGCATAATATAATAGTGAGAGTCATGACGCATTTTCATAACCAGTCTTCAAGGTGGTAGTGAAGCTTACAAAGGTGTCCATCAAGATGGTCTCTTCGGTCGGTCTCTCTGCTATTGGAAAGATTATGGAAAAACATCTGACAGTAAACAAAACTCTGAGTGTAAAATGAGCAGAATTTATCGGGATAAAAAACACGACTTTATACATGTCAGATCCTCATCCAATTGATTTAATTAATCAACTAGACAACTTGTGTCTCACTCTCAAGAATGGCCGTCTTTTTATTCCAAGCTCTAAGGCTTGTGGAGGAGCTGCGACACAAATCACGCATACATGCAGACAGATGCATAAGACAACATCAGACCTAACCTTCACACAAACACAGCCGCTGAGATTGGGGGAAGTGACGTCACTTCCTAGAGCATTCTGGGTACCAGCGACATCATCTTAATTGCATTGCTTTTCTCTTTACACTCAGAAAGGAAATGAAGTTGAAATTTCCTCCTCTCAAAAGGATGCCAATATATAAGGGTTTCATCTGTGCTCTATCACTTTAAATGCTGAGCGTCAAGCAAGGAAGCAGCACACACCATTTCAAAAGTCTTTGGTATGACTCAGCAGGGGTTCGACCCGCAAACCTCTGCGACTCGGAGTCAATGCTCCAATCATTGTGCCACCGGGTCTGGTATATACAATTTGATTAAAGGGATTAAATAGGAAAAGTGAGTACATACACCCTATTTGATGTGAGGCATATGGCATGACTCATATGTGGCGACCCCTGCAGTAACTTAAAAATAATAGACCCAAAACTATAACATCTGCTTGTGTCGAATATCATGGTCGTCCAATAATCAAAATGAGGAATGAGTGAAGCTGAGAAGTATTCTTTCTCAATATACCTCTCACATCTCGGTCCTTCGTAGCCTTTCGGACAGGCATCACAAAAGTAGTCGCTGCTTCCCACAATAACGCAAGTTGGGCTGAAGCTGTGGAACGAGAATATTGAATAACTATAAAGGCAACGCAATGAAAGAACCACAGATTTATAATGAATCACCGACAACTAGTTAACCACAAGACCATTACGGTTTGGCATTATCATCCAAGACGACCCAGCCATACTGACCAATAGGGCCCTCTGAGAATGCATCTAACTGTTCAGATAATTATGTCACACACACACACACACACACACACACACACACACACACACACACACACACACACACACACACACACACACACACACACACACACACACACACACACACACACACTATTCGGTCTTCTTCATATATCTTCGGTGTAATCTCATAAGATGATGGTACTCTCTCAAAGTTTGATCCAGTTGAACAGAAAGTATTTTGTATTGTGTGTAAAGCACCAACAACAACAACAACCGGCATTTTAAGGCCATTTTCCCTGCAAGAGCCAGGGTTAGCCTAAAAAGAGCGGAGGTTAGCCTAAAAAGAGCAGGGGTTAGCCTAAAAAGAGCGGGGGTTAGCCTAAAAAGAGTGGAGGTTAGCCTAAAAAGAGCAGGGGTTAGCCTAAAAAGAGCGGAGGTTAGCCTAAAAAGAGCAGGGGTTAGCCTAAAAAGAGCGGAGGTTAGCCTAAAAAGAGCAGGGGTTAGCCTAAAAAGAGCGGGGGTTAGCCTAAAAAGAGCGGGGGTTAGCCTAAAAAGAGCAGGGGTTAGCCTAAAAAGAGCGGAGGTTAGCCTAAAAAGAGCGGAGGTTAGCCTAAAAAGAGCAGGGGTTAGCCTAAAAAGAGCGGAGGTTAGCCTAAAAAGAGTGGAGGTTAGCCTAAAAAGAGCGGAGGTTAGCCTAAAAAGAGCAGGGGCTAGCCTAAAAAGAGCAGAGGTTAGCCTAAAAAGAGCGGGGGTTTGTGTAAAAAGAGCGGGGGTTAGCCTAAAAAGAGCAGGGGTTAGCCTAAAAAGAGCGGGGGTTAGCCTAAAAAGAGCGGGGGTTAGTGTAAAAAGAGCGGGGGTTAGTGTAAAGCACCATTGACAGAAAAAAATGGCACAATTAAAAAAACTTCCGCCAGCCTGAACAGTTTACGTATTGTATCCCATTGATAGGCCGGATCTGGATCTGTACCTGAACCAAACTCTAATCGGCTTGTTCTTGTCAACTAACCACCTAATTCACCAAGTTTTGTCGTAACCCGTCCGCAACTTTTTGGAATATTACGTTATATATCGTTTTTGGCCGTATCTCTCAATTATGAAGAATCACATGAAAATTATCTGATTCAGATCCGGATCTTCACCAAAATCCCATAAATTAAACCTCATCACACACCCGACCTGGCTACAACATTTCGTTAGACACAGGGGTGAATACATAAGTGGGCCCATAACCTCCACCCAATTTCGGCGGCGGAGGTAATACAAGGACCACATGTTTTTTTTCTTTGTCTCTGGTTGTCTCTAGAGCTCACAGAAAGCACACACTCTGAATCAAAAGGTGAAATATTGGCATGGCATTCACGTGTAAATGCAGTAAGAATGGTATTTACTGTAAGACTCGTGTGCAATTGAACAATTCAATCCAAAAGCATGATCCTTTCTACCCTCGTCAACCCTCATACCCACAAGCCTTCCTCCTTCTAAATTTCCATTTTTCCTTCGTGAAAGTATGCTTTTGTATCCATCTTGTCCACCCCATGTGCTATCCTCTATCCCTTGTTCCTCCCCACCCCCATTACTTGTCTAAATCCACCCTCTATTTTGTCCTTCAACTCTGCTGTTGGTGCCCCCTCTCTCTTTCTACCATTGCTTTTGTTCTGTTGCATCCTGATCCATTCAGTGTACTAGCTCTTCAATGAGCCTTGACCTTGTATAACAAAAAATGACAAAGGTAAAGACACGTGACAATCTGACAGTCATTAGAGAAACCATTTTCAAAAACTAAGGAAAGAGCAAATGCATTGCACCTGTTGTGTATTCAGCATATATCTTACTTGTTGGATGGCACAGTCAAAGGGCAAGTGCATTGCTGGCAGTCATTGGGTGAGCCTTCGACAATGCGGCTGTAAAAGCCTCGTGTACACATTTCACACCTGTCGCCCACCGTGTTGTGCTGGCAATCCTGTCAGGAAAGAGAATGCAGTACCTGTATCCACACAATACCTGTTGCATATTGTTATTTCCAGAAATTCGCAGATGCCTCTGATGTTAGTGGGGTTCGGCCCCGAAACGGGTCCACGGTTGGAGTAAGATGGCCGCCTGCATGCAGCTCGTGTGTTGACCGGTGATGGAACACCTTGCCTTTATCGGACGAGCATTTGAGTGATACATTTCAACTTGAATACCTTCATTCAGACAGTTCCACCCAATGAGACTTGGGCCGACACCGTCCACAATCATGAGAGGTATGGTGGATCTCCGGCCATCATATTGTACATCGACATCAATAGTTCCTATCATTTTCATCTGCTCAACCACGTATGTATAAACAGCACTGGACTTGAGCACTGCTGGAAATTTAGACCAGATCTCTTTGTATGACTTGGCACTCATCACTGAAACGGAGGCTCCTGCATCAACCTGCACGTTGACATTTTTACCATGTATGTCAAAATCTACCACCAGTGGGAGGATTCCCCTATTCCCAGAACTGACGTTTCATATTGTACAAACATCGTCTGAAACCTCCAAATCATCTACTTCAGAATCGTGTTGAACCACATTCGTTCCCTGTTGCTCTTTCCATTTCCAAATTTGCTTACTGGACCTCTTTTTCTTCCTACAAGCCTCAACAATATACCCAACATGGAGGCAGCAATTACACTCAGTGGCCTTAAACCAGTATTCGTCAGGTGAATGGAATACGCAGGAACATCAAACCATGGTGTGAAACTTCCATTTGATCATTGACCCCTGTTCCAGTTTTGGGTGCCACAGTTACCGGCTGGCAGTACTTCTGCACTGCTTTACTGCTGGTTATAGGCCTGAACGGAATACACTCATCTTGGACACCGCACAAAGTCTATGTTTGAGCAATTCATCCAGTATCGCCCCAAACTCAAAATACTCATATATGTGTCTCAAACCCTCTTCTGGTACAGCAACCCTCTTCTGGTGAAATTGCCAAAATCAAGACTCTCTGCTCACCTTCACTCTTTCATCCCTCTTTACTCCCGCCTCTGGAACAAACTCCCTCACTCTCTTCAATCCCACTCCTCCCTCCAGGTCTTTAAAACAGCTGTTCACCACCATCTCTTGTCTTCCCCCATCCAAACCCTTGATCTTTTCTACCCCCGTTAATTCACCCCAGATCCACTTTTTTGAAATACCGACTTCTTTCCTGGAAGTTCTAGCAGTGTCCATGTGTTTTATTTTACCTCTCCCACCCCGCCTCCCCCTGCCTTCCCATGCCTCCCCCCCCCCCCCCCCAAGTCCTCTCCCTCCCACAAATCTCCCGATGTCCCTGTTCTCTGCTGTTGTACTTGTGTGTTTCCCTCCCTCTCCCCATCTTGTCTCCCGCTCCCTTTATTGTATGTTTTGTTTGTCCGATTGTTTTTTTTTGTGATTGATGTTCACTCTTACACGAGCTGCGATCTTGTATACAAAAAAAAAAAAAGATAAAAAAACGATCGGTAACTGTAATTGATTGTTCAGATTTCCAAATCAGCGAGTTGAACTTGAATCTTTGTACAATCAATGACAGTTGGGGATGAAAGTGTTCTTGAATTATATCACAGAGTTCTTTGAACGTTCTGTTAGACCGTTTGACACGTGATACTTGACTACACATGAGACCATACATTTGAGTTCCACAAACAATGAGTAAAATAGCACGCTGCTTGTCTGCATCTTCATGAGCAATGAAGTACTGGGCCAGGTGCTGCGTGTATTGTGCCCAGTCTTCAACATCTGCATTGAATTTATTAATCTTGCTGAATGCCACCATTACTCAACCCCAAAATGAGTTCACAGAAAGTTCATTTGCTTGCCAATTTATCCTCGTCACCAGCAGAAATGGATTACTCAAAGGCTCGTCTGATAAAGGCAAGGTGTTCCATCACCGGTCAACACAGCCTCGCATGCTACCTCGCAGCCTTGTGATGCATTTGAACAAAGAAGAAGTGACATCGCAGTTTCCCTGAAACGAATCCGACTTCCTGAACCTTATAGAATGCAAATCCCTAAGATTGCCGCCTTCAGTTAAGTTTGAAGCCACAATATCTGGAATACCAATCCAGTGCCCTCACCAATAAATTACCACTATACCCATTTGTAGTGAAGGTGTGGAGCAACTTGTTACATTATGTACCTGGCATTTGCCAGAGATTGGATCACAATGGTTGGCATGGTTGTTGCACTGGCAAGGCACGCAAGGTGGCAGGGGCTTCACTGTTCGATGGCCGTAAACAGTAAGTTCAAGTCCCGTCTCGCGAAAGTGGCCAAAAGCACAATCCTGGCAGACAACACACACACAGACACACACACAGACACACGTGTCAAAACCAGACATCTTGCCTCTGGTGGCCATGCCTCAAGCAATTCAAAAAATATATCATTTATTATGATAATTCTTTGTTTTACTCACGAATGGAAATCTTCCCATTACATTAAACAACCTTTTAACAACAATGTGATCAATACAAACAGAAAAAACAGATGAATCACCTGGCAAGATAGACCCGAGAACCCATGTGGGCAAACGCACTGCTCGATCTGACGTGCCCGCTCACTTAGCGAGTTTCCACTGTCTTGCATGGCTAGGCTCAGAGAGATCCCCGAAATCCTTCAAAAACAAGAATCGTAAATGGAAGAAGAAAGATGTTTGTCACATAATTATCACATTTGTCTATAAACTACAAGGAACCACAATAGGAAAATCACATTTGCGCACAACCATATTTACACATGTACGGGGCGTGGCAAGGATGGGACACGTTCGAAATATAAATGTCTTTTCATTCTAGAAGTTATTTATTCACCTGTATTGGCATTTGTAAAGTACAGACATTGGAATTTATTCATAATACACTAGGTTTTGAAAATTATGTCAGTTAAATGCCCCCCTTGGTGGGTAACACATTCCACTGTTCTGGTCCTCATACCCTTCATAACCTTCACAAGAAAATCTATCGGAATGGCCTGAATTTCACATGTAATATTTTATTTCAGTTCATTGAGTGTGTGTGGCCTGTTCCGGTACATTCCGTCTTTTAAACATCCCCACAGGAAATAACCAGGAAGACTGAGATCAGGAGATTTGGGAGGCCAATTCACATCACCAAATCTGGAGATCAGATTTTTCAGGAGATTGCTCTCTCAATAGTTTCCTAGATAGCCTTGTGGTGCGGCATGTACCCCGTATTCTTGTTTCATGGAAGCTTGCCACATGTCTGTTTATTATTAAGCCTCCCCCCTATAGCATAGGGGGAGGCTCATTTCTGTTGTTGGGTTTATTTCTACAATTAGCGCCACTAATTTTAATATTACCACAGAGTTTCTTCGACCCCGAGGAGTACTAAACCACTTCCTGCACTCCCAACACTCCAAATTTTAAAACTTTATCAACTTCCGAGCTGTATCTCAAAGCCGGCTATGACTTTCGGAATAAAAATTTGCATAAATAATGCGAATAAAAGTATGCGGGGTTGAGATAATTTTTTTGATCTTGACCTAATTTTAAGGGCATGACCTAATTATAGACATTTTAACATTTTCACCATAACTCGAATAAGGTTTCTCCGATCAGAACGAGAGTTAACTCTAGAAAGCCCAGAGCAAGACACATTTAAGCTTAATTTACATCATATCCTTCCAGGTTAAAGGTCAAAGTGTTACACCCCTAGGAGTACTAAGCCACCATTTTGTTTTTTCTCCCTTTTTCTGCAGAAACTCGTTGAAAATTGTTTCAAGACTCTTTTCAAGATTGTTGTTCAAGATTGTTGTTTCAAGATTGTTCAAGAATTGTTGTTTCAAGACCCTCACCAGAACTCTTTACAAACGAAATGGCTAACCCCCGCTCTAGCAGGGAACATGGCCTTAAAATGCATGTTGTGTTGTTGTTGTCCCTTTTTCTGCAAATGTCCGAGATGTATCTCGGAGTCGGCAGGGACTTTCAGAATTAAATTTGCATCAATAATGGGAATTTAAAGTGTGCAGGGTTGTCATCATTTTTTTTAACCTTGACCTAATTTTAAGATCCTGACCCAATTATAGACATTTTAGTGCTTTCAACCAAATTAAACTAAGGGCTGTCTGATCAGAGTGAAATTTCTCTTATCTAAATAGCCTAGGGCAAGGTGCATTTATGCTTAATTGCCATTATACCCCTCTGGGTTAAAGGTCAAGGCCAAATGGTGGTCTAAAAAAAAGTGTATTTTTGTGATCGGTCAATTTTGCCAATGTGGAATCTCAAAGACCGCTTGATCTTTCAAGATGTTCTTGCATCATAATCGTGGACCTATATTGAAGTTGTGCATCTGATATTTCATTCGTGTCCTTGACCTACTTATTATTTTTGGATTGTGACCTAACTAACAAAAAACACCTTTTTGAGCATAACTTGAATAATTATCCTCCGATTTGCATGATGTTGTGTTTCATGGATGGGTTGTAGATGAGGACACATTTTCTTTATTTACACTCTATCCCTAAATGTTGTAGGTCAAGGTCATTTGGTGTTCCGAAAAAACATGGTCATCATTGGGTCACGGGCCAAGGGTAAGTCACGGGGGATCGCCGATATCTAGTTTTTATTGATGGCACATCCATCACAAACTTGGAAATGTCTTCTGAATTATCTTTGTGCCGAAATCGTATGATATGGAACAAATAGTCCTCAATCACAAATGCTAGTTTGTTTACGTGTCCAATATACCATCCCCGAGGATTAATTGTCTTCTTTTTTTAAATCTCCAATTTATCTGATACAACCTGAAAATAAAAAACCAACAATTACCTCCCAATGTCATACAATTATTGCACCCTGAAATACGTCCCATCTTTTTGCCACAACATGTTTCAAGAAAGACAATCTCTAACAGGAAATCACATGACGTGATTAGGCAATTCACATTTTGAGAGACCTTGAATGGCGAACATGGCCGCCGTGTGATGAACGAACAAGAATGTAATCAATATCATCGAGAATGGTGAGAAAAGCTCCTCTGCTGACTGTCTGCTCATCTGTGAAAAATCTCCATTTGTGCTGTGGTTTGGTTTTTGGGAAACATCAATAAATAGTCAACACAACAAGATAATACCAGGAACTATCATGCTTAATATATAGAGTTTAATGTGGAGAATAATTAATAAAGCCACATAATTTGACAGCATTCACAAGACACACTTATTGACATTATACTTTATATAAAGGAAAGGAGGTTTTATAAAGGAAGTTTTAAAGAAAAATTGACAGAAGATGAACATGAAAGGAAATTAGAATGCATACTGAGAAAATATTGTGAAAATAATGAATGGAAAATAAAGAAAAACTATAAAGAGCCACAGAGAGTGCAGACCCTCACCAGGACTTGTTTTGTGTGGTTTTGTGTGTTTGTTTGGTTGGTGTGTAGACTATGCATTGACGACACAAGGTTATGTTCATACTGTGGACAAACGTCTTTCCGGTGTTATTAAATAGATTTACATTGCAATTGTATGTATTTTATAGATGTAGTCATGTTCCTTACTTTCTCGACGTATGCACGTTCCTAATAGACATCCTTTATAGACATACTTGCGTTCTAATAGTATGTACTTTATAGACGTGCTCACATTGTAATAGTACATCATATATAGACATACTCGCATTCGAATAGTATGTACTTTATAGATGTGCTCACATTGTAATAGTACATCATACATAGACATACTCGCATTCTAATAATATGTACTTTATAGACGAGCTCACATTGTAATAGTACATCATACATAGACATACTCGCATTCTAATAATATGTACTTTATAGACGAGCTCACATTGTAATAGTACATCATATATAGCCATACTCGCGTTCTAATAGTATGTACTTTATAGACGAGCTCACATTGTAATAGTACATCATACATAGACATACTCGCATTCTAATAATATGTACTTTATAGACGTGCTCACATTGTAATAAAACATCATATATAGACATACTCACGTTCTAATAGTATGTACTTTATAGACGTGCTCACATTGTAATAGTACATCATATATAGACATACTCACGTTCTAATAGTATGTACTTTATAGACGTGCTCACATTGTAATAGTACATCATATAGAGACATACTCACGTTCTAATAGTATGTACTTTATAGACGTGCTCACATTGTAATAGTACATCATATATAGATATACAGTCATACCCCGTTTTACGCCATTTCGACCTACGTCAAATCCGACTTTACGCCACTCTTCTAGAGTAAATTTCAGTTCAGCGAACGTCATTATGTGCGACTTTACGTCACTCCTACGGACGTGAAAAAAAATTAAACAATTTAAACAATTGGATGTTTTAACGATCGTTGATCGTTGTTTTAACGTTAATAATAATAATAATAATTCATTTATTTTGTATAGCGCTTTTCCAGAAGCCCAAAGGCGCTTTGACAGAGTGGAAAACATAATGCATAACAATACATGAAAACAACAATTGCAAAAAGACAAGAATCAAGAAAACAAACAGCAGCGATATACGGCATATATATAAGACAAGAATCAAAAAGACAAGACAAGAATCAATAGGGAAATATTTAAAGCAAAAGGAGGGAGAAGGAGAAGAGATAGTCAGGGGTTAAATGCTGTGGGTTGAATGTTGAATGCAGCGTTGAACAGGTGGGTCTTTAGTGATGTTTTGAATGTGGTGAGTGAGGAGGAGTCTCTGATGGTGTGAGGTAGTGAGTTCCAGAGGGTGGGAGCAGCGATGGAGAAGGCCCTGTCCCCCCAGGATCTGAATTTGGTCCGGATGGAGGGGGTCAGGAGGTTGGTACCAGCAGAGCGGAGGTTGCGGGTGGGAGTGTGTCTGGAGAGGAGGTCAGCCAGGTAGGATGGGGCCAGGTTATGGAGGGCTTTGTATGTCAAGAGGAGGATTTTGTACTGGATTCTCTGGGGGATGGGGAGCCAGTGAAGCTTGTAAAGGACGGGGGTGATGTGGTCACGGGTCCGGGAATGAGTGAGTAGACGGGCAGCGGAGTTCTGAATGTATTGGAGTTTATTGGTGATTTTTGAGGGTGAACCATAGAGGAGGCTATTGCAGTAGTCCAGACGGGAGGTGATGAAGGCGTGGATGAGGGTTTCTGCAGCCGTGGAGGAGAGGGATGAGCGGAGACGGGCAATGTTTTTCAGGTGAAAGAAGGCTGACTTTGTGATCTGTTTAGTGTATTTGTCGAAGGAAAGGGTTTGGTCAAAGATGACGCCAAGATTCCGGATGTGAGGGGAGGTGGATACTGGGATACCGTCGATGTTGAGGGCAAAGTTATGGGTGGATTTTGTGAGCGTTTTTGGGCCAATGATGATTATTTCAGATTTATCACAGTTAAGCTTGAGGAAGTTGATTTGAAGCCAGGATTTTATTTCAGTGATGCAGTTTGTCAGGATAGAGTGGGTGTCGGTGGAGACGGACTTGGTGGAGATGAAAAGCTGGATGTCATCGGCGAAGCAGTGGAATTGGAGACCATGACGGCGGATTAAGTGACCGAGCGGGGACAGGTAAAGGATGAAGAGGAGGGGGCCAAGAACTGAACCTTGGGGGACACCTTGGGGGAGGGGAGCAGTGGGGGATTTGCAGTTATTGATGGAGATGAACTGGCATCTGTCAGAGAGGTATGATTTAATCCAAGAGAGGGCAGTGCCGGTGACGTTAAAGGTGGATTCAAGTCGGGTGAGGAGGATAGTGTGATCGATGGTGTCAAAGGCAGCGCTGAGGTCGAGGAGGACGAGAATGTTGAGGTTGCCAGCGTCAGAGGAGAGGAGAAGGTCGTTGGTGATTTTGAGGAGAGCAGTTTCAGTACTGTGGTTGGAGCGGAATCCGGATTGGAATGTTTCATACAAGTTATTGGCAGAGAGATGATGTTTGAGTTGAGTGGCTACAGCGCGTTCCAAAACTTTTGACAGAAAGGGTAGGTTGGAGATGGGTCTGAAGTTGTTTAGGGTGTCAGGGTTTAGACCAGGTTTTTTTAGAATGGGGGTAACAGCAGCAATTTTGAGGGAAGGTGGGACGATGCCTGTAGACAGGGAGGAGTTTATTGTTGCAATGATAAGTGGAGAGAGAGCAGGGAGGGAGGCTTTGACAAAGCTGGAGGGGATGGGGTCAAGAGTGCAGGTGGCAGTTTTCATTCCTATGAGGAGTTCAGAGAGGTCAGTAGGAGAGATTGGGGAGAACCGAGACAGGGGATGGCAGGACAAGGGGGGGCAGGTGGTTGGAGGGGGAGCGGGTGCGGCGGTGGTCAAGCTGTTGTAGATGTTGTCAATTTTGCGTTGGAAGAAAGAGAGGAAGGAGATGCAGTTGTCTACTGTGAATGACTGGGTGGTGGTGTTCAGGGGGCGGAGGAGTTTGTTTATTGTCGAGAAGAGTGCTTTTGGGTTTCCGGAGCCAGAGTGGATAATTTGAGAGTAGTAGGCAGAGCGGGCGCGGGAGAGGGCATCTTTGTAGTGTTGTATGTGGTCCTTGTAGGCTTGGGAGTGAACTGTGAGACCCGTTTTATTGCGGAGTCTTTCAAGTTGGCGAGCACGAGTTTTCATCAGGTGGAGTTCAGGGGTAAACCAGGGAGCAGAATGGGTGAAAGAAACTGTTTTGGTTTTTACAGGCGCAAGCTGGTCAAGGCAGGAGGAGAGAGTGTGGTTGTAGTAGTCAGTGAGGTCGGAAGGGGTGTGGAGGTCAATGAAGGGAGAAGTGGACATTTTTTCAGAGAGGGTGGATGAGAATGAGGTAGGTGAAAGAGCGTTTAGCTTACGGAAGTTGATTGTGCGATAATGCCTTGGTGTTGGGGCGGGGATGTTGATGGTCAGAGTGATGGCTAAGTGGTCAGAGAGGGTGAGGTCGGAGCCATAGAGATGGTGCAAATTTAATCCAGTGGAGCAGACAAGGTCCAAAATGTGACCACGGATATGGGTAGGAAAGTCGACATGTTGAGTGAGGTTAAAGCAGGTGAGTAAATCAGTGAAGTCAGTGGTTATTGTGGAGTCAGTGGAGTCCATGTGGATATTGAAATCACCAAGGAGGAGGATTGAGGGGGAGAGGGAACATAGCTGGGTCAGAAAGTAGGAGAAGTCAGACAGGAATGATGGGTGGGGTTTGGGAGGGCGGTAGACGACAGCCATGACTGACTGCGTGTGACCAGAGAGTTTTAAAGCCAGGTGTTCAAATGATGGAGCAGATGAGATGGAGATGAGGTTGGTCTTGATGTCTTGACGGTGGATAACGGCAATTCCACCACCTCGGCCCTCCGAGCGTGGTTTATTGACGTAGGAATATCCATTGGGTGTGGTGAGGTTGAGTGTGTAGTAGTCCAGAGGTTGTTGCCAGGTTTCGGTGAGACAGAGAAAGTCCAGTTTGTTATCCAGGATGTATTCGTTCAGGATGAGGCATTTATTGTTGAGGGACCGGGTGTTGAACAGGGTGAGCTTGATGTTGTTTTGAACAGCAGGGATGAATTCAGGTGATTTAGCCAGGGTTCGTAGGCAAGAGGTGCGATCGTGTGGGTTGCTGTGACCAGGTGCGCTGGGACGAAGAGTGAGAGTGCGCTGAGCCGACCAGAGGACGGGGATGGAGTGACCTGATTGCAAATAAACAAACTTGCGACCGGAGCCACGGTGAATGTACCTGGGTCGTCGGAGGAGTCCATTTGATTTGATGGCAGAGATGCATGATGGGGTGGAGCGGGTATTGAGCAGAAGAAGCCTTGCGGCGGAGTACTTCAGAGCCATGCCAGGCAGGAGCGAAGGGACGAGTACGAGGCCAAGGTCGAGGAGGCAAAGCGGCAAACGCAGCGGCAAACGCAGGCAAACGGGTGGAGCGGCAAACGTTGATGTTTTAACGATCGAACGATAACGATCGATAACGTTAACGAACGATAACGATCGAACGATAACGAACGATAACGAACGATAACGATCGAAACAATTAAAAATACAATAAAAAGCACATTAAAAATATTTTAAAATGTACGTACAGTATACGTATGCGGAGCTGCTGGTTCTCATTCAAAACAAAGGTGACGCCATATGCATTTTGTCCTGCGCTGCGGTCGCGTGCTTGCTTTGCCTTTCGCTGGTATTTTTGTGATTATTCCTTTGCTGTGTAAAGCAACCAACGTATAACGGCAAAACATGACGATGCCGGCTCGGACGACCGTCCGTGGCAGACGTCACGTCACGTCACCGTGCAGAGTGTGCAATGTCCGCGACGAGGTCAGGCCCCATGGCCCATGTGAAACGAACGACCGTGTCATGCCTCGAGCCGGGGTGCCTCGTTGGGCACCTCGCCGGCATCCGGCGTCGACGAACCGATCGACGTGTGCATGTGCACATGTGCATGGATTTGCAATTTGCAATTTGCTGCGAATCCGCAGCCTCCTCCAGTTATTTACTCTAGTTTTACGGTGTTTGTCTTCATTTTAAGGCATTTTTAAGACATTACGCCCAGTTTACGTCAAAAACCGAGTTACGTCACGGCTTATGGAACCAATTAATGATGTAGGCCGGGGTATTACTGTACTCACGTTTTATTAGTATGTACTTTATAGACGTACTTGCATTTTTATTGCACCTACGTTATAGACGTACTCGGGTGAAAAAAGATAACGTGCAATGCTGGCTACCACCAGGTGGCATTTGTGGCCGACCTTCGCACATTCTGTGAGGCCAGACAAAGACAAACAAACAATCCCAAAATGGAATAGCCTCTGGTGAGGGTAACAAGGAAAAACTGCAAAAAGTACTCAGGATAGATTTTGCTTTTAATTACAGTACACATTAGGGATAACTTCCTATTAACACAATGACCATAATGGTCCGAGAGCTAGGTGGATTTTATTTGACATGGAAACTACAAAAGCTTTGTCATGCTGGTGTGGTACAGGTAGCTTACCTGACCCCAGAAAGCCAATTCTTAAGTGCAGCTAGCGGTGGGTGGGGTAGGGGGCGCCACTCAAAGTACCCCCCAGATTGGTTTTATTTGACATAGAGACTACAAGACCAACTCATATGCCAAGTGGTAGGGTGATCTCCACCGACTACAAATCTGCAACTTAAGAAGAAACTTTCTGGTGGGGAGGTCACTTAAGAACAACATTAATTAGTGCTAATTAGGCCTTTATATGACATATAAGCTACAAAACTGAAATCACATACAACATGTAGAGAATGGTCCCCTCATCAATAAACAACAACTTAAGAACAGAATATGTGGTGGTAAGGTCACTTAAGAAGAGGTCAAAGGTCACGGAATAGGGGTTTCCAGCTCTTAATTACTGTTTGATTACAACATTCCACATGATACACACATGGCGTTGTCATTGAAACCTATATCAGTGGAGCCTGAAGTGAGATACATGAGAAGCAGAAATTTTCCAATACCATTTCCTTTGATTTCAATCAGCGAAAACATTTTAAAATGCACCTATTTGACCCCCATGGCTAATAACACTGTTATTTGACATGTAAGCTACAAAACTTAAATCACATACAAAATGTAGAGAATGGTCCCCTCATCAATAAACCACAACTTAAGAACAGAATATGTGGTGGTAAGGTTACTTAAGAAGAGGTCAAAGGTCACGGAATAGGGGTTTTCTGCACTTAATTACATGAAAAACTTGTAAACTGTAAAGACATTGTAAAAGCTGTAACATTTATTATAACAATTTCTGCTAAATTAGTACAGGTAAAATTTCTTCTAAATTACGACAAGTAATTTCTTAGAATTGCCTGTACAAACTATACTTCAACAATTTCCGAGAAATTATATTTGAGGAATTCCCTGTCCAGCAATTTCCTGTAAATTATAAACTCCAAGGATTCCTCATCTAACATACTTGAAAATAATTCACCAAATTCCGAGAAATAATATTTGAAGGACCCCACCCACCGCTAGCTGCACTTAAGAATTGGCTTTCTGGGGTCAGGTAAGCTGCTGTACTACACCAGCATGACTAAGCTTTTGTAGTTTCCATGCCAAATAAAATCCACCCAGATCTTGGACTATTAGACCTGTCAGACATGTCAACGATTAACGACATACCTAATCTAATTTACATTGTAATGCCCTGAAAGAGAGGTTTTGCGTTTCTGATTTCCACACAATCTGATAATAGGAGCATTATAATCGACACATGCAAAAACCTTCAGAGATCCATGTTTCATTTTCTCCATAAGAAATAACATGCCCCCAACTTTTGTTGATTTTCGAACCCACTAACATATGTCATTTTTTTATTTCAGGTGAGGCCTATGCTTGATTATGGAGCATGCTAGCGGGGTAGCTCCTGACCCTGGCAGGAAGTGTATCCTCCATGTGGGAAAAGCAGATGAGACCACTGGCAACATCGCACCCATCACTGAAGACCATTGGTCATCCATCATCAATGTAGCAGCAAGGAGGAGACAAAAACGAAATTTTGTCACATCCAAGTACTATACGATAATTCAGTCGCTGCCAGATGAATCCGACAGTAGCCATGGCTATCACGTGAACTGTTACAAAAACTTTACTGCCGTGCCACGTGATGATACAACAGAAAAAACCCAGACACATGCATCAAGTGAGAAGACCCTGCGTTCATCATGTGATTTTGCCCCGTCAACGTCTACCTCGGGTATTTTCCCACGCATTTGCCTGTTTTGCAAGAAAGCTAGGAAGAAGAAGTAGGGTGGTAGAGAAGAACATCTTGGTGAATGTGAAACTCTTGAAGCTGAGATAAAAATAAAAACTGCTGCAGCTGATAAAAAGGACAACAGCCTTCTTGGACTGATCTCTGGTGTAGACTTTCGATGTAAAGAGGTTCGGTACCATCACAGTTGCAGAAGTACTTACCTTTCCAATGCACAGTCTCTCCATAGGCCTACTGCTATTGCAGGTAGCATTTCTTTGTTAGGTTTATATGCTCACATCGAGAAATCAGTTATATTTGGCAAAAGGCCTGAACTTCTTACATCCATCTTCACTCGGTACCAAGAGCTTTGTGAAGACGCCGGTGAGACTCCAATTTCTACAGCCAGAAATTTGGCAACAAACTTACAGAATAAATTTGGTGACATAATTAGGGTAGAGTGTAAAGATAGGGCTAGAAAGGCAGGGGCCATTGTTTATCCCACAGGTTTAGGTGAGCACCTTATCCATACAGCCTATGATTATGCAGCATCGCCTGAAGGCATTCAGTAGATGCCCAGTAGATCTTACACTGGAACAGACAGTAAATGCCGATTCTGCATCCAGACGGACTGGTATATCATCCATGACAAACAACTTCAGTGGACGTCTTCGCTGGATGTTAACCAAGTCCACCAGAGCAGCAATTATATCAAGGGCATTAGCAATGACCGGACTATCTCAAACGGAAGACATCACAGCTGAACTCCGCCCAGCCCGCATCAGAAGGGACACAAGCGATTTGCATAAGGTTGTAAACCAGATAAAAGACTCATGCAATCCATTTAAGTACACTGAAATATCGGATAGGCTGTACAACATCAGCACTGGTAAGGCAGCGACAGATTCCATTAAGACATGTTTGCTGGCCATCCGGGAGAAAGGACAAGCCAGATACAACGAATTTGTTGATGCCTGCATTGAAGATCCAAATCGGTTTGAACGGCCAATCAAAAGGGAGAAGCTCAGAACCTTCACGGAAAATGGCACAGTAAATAAGCGTAACAGAGACAAACGTGTTGCATCACTTGTGTGCACTCGTGACCTTATGGGACGCCTGGTTGTCATTGCTTGTCAGAGAAAACTTGATTTGAAACATATCTTTTCATATCCACTGACACCGGTTCCACTGTCCATGTGCAGCACAGACGGTTGTATGGTCAAGACGGAAAAGAGTGGCCTTCTGGAGCTGTTAGAGAGCAAAGTTCCCTCTGTCACACCAAGCTCAGTTGATGCCTATGTGGTTGATGGTATGTTCCTGCTACATGTTCTTCCACCCCACATTCCAGGAACGTATGGAGCCTTGGCAGCCGGCATTTTAAGACAAGTCACCGCTCTCTCCCATGGAAGAGTGCATCTCATCTTTGACGCATATCCAGTCCTATCAATAAAAGACTGTGAAAGAGCAAGAAGAGGTCTGGATGACACAGACAAGAAAGAATACGCCATATCTGGACCTGAACAGCACCGCCCGAGAAATATCTTGGATTGCCTAAAGTCAAGATCATTCAAAGAGCAGCTACCAAAATTCCTGGCAATGGAATGGGAGGCCCAGCAATATGCAGACATATTTCAAGGACGACTTGTGTATCTCTCGTATCTTGGAGCATGCTACCTTTTCTACGTGAAAGATGGGAAAGTCATGAAGGAAGAAGTAGAGACCTTGAAAACCAATCATGAAGAAGCTGACACCTTGATCTGCACTCATGTTAGTCACATTGACAAGGAAAATGCAAAGAACATAGCAGTCAGGGCATCAGATACAGATGTCGCCGTCATTCTGCTGTATCACTGCAGGCAGTTCAAAGCACATATTTGGATGGATGTTGGGACATCGGGAAGGAATGACAGGCGATTCATAGACATCACTGCAATTAGCAAAGTCTTGGAA
Organism: Myxine glutinosa; assembly: GCF_964187855.1. NCBI lineage: Eukaryota > Metazoa > Chordata > Myxini > Myxiniformes > Myxinidae > Myxine > Myxine glutinosa. The sequence continues at coordinate 71,127,637 of NC_136268.1, forward strand.
CCCCCACTCTGTCAAGCACTAGCTGGCTTCCATGCATTTACGGGATCAGATTACACATCTGCCTTCTTCAAAAAAGGAAAGAAACGTCCCTTCAAAATTCTTGAGGGTTATAAGGATGCTCAAGACGCATTTGCAGAGATGGCAACGGACAACTTGGGATTGGATTCAGTGGAAGTAATCATGTCTTTCACTGCAAGAATGTATGGAGCCAAGCCAATTCAAGCACTTTCACTCAATGCACACCGCTATAAAGTGTTTCAGAAGACATATGCACCAAAGGCCACAGCGAAGAATCCTCTTGAGAACCTTCGGGGCATCGATGCAACCATGATACCACCGTGTGAAGCCGAGGTCTCCCAGAAAATCAAGCGTGCATCATTTGTTGCCAAAATGTGGGCGGATGCCAACAAAAAGATGATATGTCAACAGCCAACTGCAGAAAATGGCTGGGAGGTTCAAGGGGCAAGCCTACGACATCATATGGTTTGATGGACCACAGATACCTGGATCTCTTGTTCCTGATGAAGGAGAAACTGAAACTGATGCCGAGGATAATGACAACTTTGAACCCTGCTCTTCTGATGAGGACATTTTGCAATCCGATGAAGATGAAGAACAGTAACTCTTAATTTCAAATCTCAGATACAATGTATGTTACACTTACAGGAGGACAAGGCACTGCAAACAGTTTCCAATACGTTTTCTAACATTCTAAACACTAGGAATTCGTCGAAGGATGCATTCAGTGTTTGGTTCTTGTGCAGGAGTGTTTTGTGCTCGAGTTTTAGGCCTACTTAATTATCCAGGTGTTATCGATGTACAGTGTACAGTAGTTGCCATTTAACTTTCCAATCAGATTGAGAAGGTTAAATGCCCTGTTCTTAAGTGACCTCCGCACCACAATTTTTTTTCTTAACTTGTTGTTTATTGATGAGGGGGCCATTCTCTATACATTTTGAATCTGGTTTCAGTTTTGTAGCTTACATGTCAAATAAAACTAGTTCAAAGGTCATTCAGTCAAAATTGGCATTTTTGACCTGTTCTTAAGTGACCTCCCAAGCACAAATTTTATTCTTAAGGTGGTGCTCGTTGATTAGGGGACCGTACTCTACATTTTCCATGTGGTTTCAGTTTTGTAGCTTACATGTCAAATAACAGTGTAAATAGCCATGGGGGCCAAATAGGTACATTATAAAATGTTTTCGCTGATTGAAATCAAAGGAAGTGGTAAGATTGGAAAAATTTCTGCTTCTCATGTATCTCACTTCAGGCTCCACTGATATAGGTTTCATTGACAACGCCATGTGTGTATCATGTGGCATGTTGTAATCAAACAGTAATTAAGAGCTGGAAACCCCTATTCCGTGACCTTTGACCTCTTCTTAAGTGACCTTACCACCACATATTCTGTTCTTAAGTTGTTGTTTATTGATGAGGGGACCATTCTCTACATGTTGTATGTGATTTCAGTTTTGTAGCTTATATGTCAAATAAAGGCCTAATTAGCACTAATTAATGTTGTTCTTAAGTGACCTCCCCACCAGAAATTTTCTTCTTAAGTTGCAGATTTGCAGTCAGTGGAGATCACCCTACCACTTGGCATATGAGTTGGTCTTGTCGTCTCTATGTCAAATAAAACCAATCTGGGGGGTACTTTGAGTGGCGCCCCCTACCCCACCCACCGCTAGCTGCACTTAAGAATTGGCTTTCTGGGGTCAGGTAAGCTACCTGTACCACACCAGCATGACAAAGCTTTTGTAGTTTCCATGTCAAATAAAATCCACCTAGCTCTCGGACCATAAGCTCATGGGGGAGCTTACACATATATTAGGTGTAGGAGGACATCAGCCCACTAATGCTCTTTTAGTACGCAAATGTTTATGGGATTTGAACCTCAGCAACCAGCATCACAAACCTTGGCCTGAGATCGGAATACCAAACAGGTAAATCGGTTTTATATATCAGACCTCATTCAGGATGTATCAGACTTCCACCCCTCTGAGGCCATCGACATATTACAGAAGCAAAATGGCAGAAGTTGTTTATTTAAACTTTCAGCAAGTTGATAAACGTTTAATGACATTGATGGATGTTTAAAAGCTTTAGTGTTGTATCTGTATAGTTTAGACCCTTACTTTTTAAATTACGACTCAAGTTTTAAATATTTGTAGAGCAATTGTCTCCCTTGTCCGCCTCCCATGGACACCCATGAAAAAAAGATGAATTGTCAGAGGTGGCAAATCTTTCCCGATTATGACTCGCTTTCTCACACATCGATATAATAATAGCGTAAGGACTCGACTTTGTTATCCCTTTTACGCCGCACCCAGTGACCCGATGCCCACGGCACTAATGGATTTACGATCTACGAACCGCACTCTTTGTTTATCACCTACAGCCATACTCGAAAAATCTGAATTAGCCGACGTTGGGGCCCAAAAGCATCCGATTAACTGCTGATACGACGCCATCTTACGACGCCATCGTATTGGCGTCTGCTGGACGAAGGCGAAGCAAGCCGTCCGCTGATTGGACAGGCGAAGGCGAAAGCAAGCCGTCCACTGAGTGGACAATCCAGAGCATGCATTTGTGCCGGTGTCGGCGATCGTTGTTCATATACGCACTCTTCATTCTCATCTTTCTTCCTAACTCTTACTCGGACAAGCAAATCCCCTATGCCATCCATAATGGTACACTCTATCCATACACCACATCCTCCCTTTAGTGGATGTTCCACGGGTTTCGGCTAGTCACCAATGTTTCTCCTCATTGCAACAATTGATCATCATCCAGGTCAATAATTCCATAACTATTTATGTTTCTCAATGGCAAAATATTTTTCAAATACACAACCTTCCTCCCCTTTACACTCACATCCAATTATGTTTCACTCAGCTTATCCATGCACTTGCAAATAAATAGCAAATCATATCTATCTATAATTCCAGTAATCTCTGTCTGTACGTTTGTCTGTGACCGCTGTTTCTCGACAACCACGGGTCCGATATACTTTTAACTTGCCAGGTATATTGCTGGGGACCCGAGGATGTGCCTTTTCAAGGTTTCATATTAATCGGACAATTACTTACCGAGCTATGTCCAAAAAACGATTCAACCAATCAGAGAGCAGCGAACGATCGCGTGTGCCGAACGTGGCGGACACACTCTGCCTCGGATGGCACATTTGAGAGCGTATTCATTTATTTCACGTTTGCAAACTATGTTGGCGTTAAACTACGTTTTAAAACTAATAAAAACGAATTTGCGATTCATTCGCTTTCCTGCGCGTTTGTGCACGCGATGGCGATTTCTTTACCAAACTCCGGAAGCCGTTCGCTTTGGACCAAACCATTGCATGTAAATAGAGGGGGGGGTTCTGTGGTCGTTGCGAATGGACCAAACCATTCATGTAAATAGAGGGGGGGGATTGTCACTGTACTCGCAAGCCGTTCGCCGTTCGCTTTGGCGTTGCGAATGGACCAAACCATTTCATGTAAATAGAGGGGGGGGATATAATTTTAGATAGATATATAGTACGGGCATATATATAGTACGGGCATGCCCTAGTATTGTAAACCGTGATAAAACGAGTTATGCTGACGTGGGTGACCTGCCATCAAAAGGTTTTACAAAAAAAAAGTATAAGCTTTTGTTTCTCACAATTACCTCCACAAAATGAATCTGATGTTTACCCTGCTGAGCAGCCACGGACATTGTGCTGTGATATGCCACGACTCCTGCTCCACGTCGACCTGCCATCAGGACCTGAGGCTCAGGACTGGCTGGGATGTTCACTTCACCGCCCTCAAATGAGATGGTGTAAGTCAGCTGACCTCCATATGCCATCAGCTTAATAAATGGGGAAAAAGATGTGAGGAGGAAGGAGCATTAGCTGAGGAGGTTTTCACATGGCCCTTGCAACTTCAGAACAGAATAAACACCAAATAAAAGATGCAGCAGAGAGACATGGCAGTTCAGTCTTATGAGTGTGGAAATGATTAGAAAGGCAATATTTAGATACTAATGGCTCAAGGCACCTTGTGCCCAAGTAGCTCTTGTGGAAGCTTCCAATAAAAGAGGCTGCTGCGGAGGTCAAGAGAAGCATCATCGACACTGACGATGGTTTCTGGCCAATGGAAGCGTACTCCTCGGCGTGTGGAACGGGTGTTCGCCTGATTTGCCACCTCGAGTAAATCCTGATGGTGATTCATGGTCAGCTGGGGGGTATTGGGCAAGAAAGAAAAGTACACATGTTAATTGGAGATGGACTGATAAACATGATATAATTATAATATATACTGTATACATATATATATATATATATATATATATATATAACTGTAAGAAATAGTAGAAACTCCAAAGTACGAGCAGGGCGTCTCATTTGTATTGAATATATAATCGTTAGATTAAATAAGACGCGGACGTAGCTTCAGGACGTCGATCTTTAATTGTCGACAAGCTTTCGACCAACAAAGGTCTTCTTCTGAGTCAGCCCCAAGTTCGACGGAAGTTCCGTCGAACTTGGGGCTGACTCAGAAGAAGACCTTTGTTGGTCGAAAGCTTGTCGACAATTAAAGATCGACGTCCTGAAGCTACGTCCGCGTCTTATTTAATCTAACGATTATATATATATATATATATATATATATATATATATATATATATATATATATATATATATATATATATATATGTTTGTAGGTTTGTTTGTTTGACTTACATGCACTCCTAAACCGCTAGATGGAATGAGTTGAAAAGTGGTGATTATACTCGGGATTTGCTCCGGACGGTTTTATGTGGTATAAACAATTAGTAGTCTCGACAATTAAAGGTAGTCGGAAAACCCCAATTCTCTCTACGTAAATGTAGCCTGGTGTTGGCTAGGTGGTTAGGGTGCCGGCTTGGGATCCTAGGATCCTGGGTTTGTAATGCCGGTCGATCGGCGAATTAATGCCAGGGGGGTTGACTCAGCCTGTCATCCTTCCAAGGTCGGCAAATTGAGTACCAGTTCACTGGTAATTCCCTGTGTGTCACAAGAGGCGACGAACAGGGTTGGCGGCAGGAAGGGCATCCGGCTGTAAAACAATGCTTCAAAAAGGGGACCACGGGGTGCCCGAAGAAGGTCAACCCCTGCTCTGCGGGGAAAAATGGTCTCTAAAGGTGGTTCTTGTTCTCCATGTAAATGTTTGTCAGGCTGGCAGGATGGCCTGGCCGAGAGGTATGCACACTTGCCTCTAAGCTGTCTAGTCTGCATTTGAATCGCGACCAAGCTATAAACTGTCATCCCAGCTTTCACAGGAAGGGTGATTCATCAATGTGTGTGCCATCCCACGGATGGACATTATACAGGCATCCCATCTGCTGGCATTAGTTGGTATACCTTGAAGATCATACTGTGTCCTTCGTAAAAAGTAGGCGAGCTAAACAAATTACAAATTTCTGCCCTAACTAGTGCTGAGAAGGAAATGGCAAACCGCTCAGTATAACCTTTGGCAGCACAACTGCTCTGTAAGAGTATGGTACATATCAGAATCAGAAATGTGTATCGTATAGCGCCACCTGGTGGAAGGAGTTATTACACATCATATTAAAATGCTCCATTTCTGGGGAAATTAACCCATCCAGAAGGACAGGTTCTACACAAGTGTAATTCAACCATTATTAAAAACTATATCTGTGTAATTGCATTGTTTAACCACTCAATGAAACACAACATGTGAGACAAGGATAAATTAGAGAACGACTGGACTTTTGCCAAATGTTCTGAAAATCCTGCCATCTGTTTTAGAGAAGTTCAACACGCTAATGGATGTCAGATACATGAAAGAAAAAACTCTTCAGGAACAAATTTCCAGGTTTTTCAACTAGGAGTAGAAATATTATGTTTTTTTGTGCTTACCAGGAACATACTTTATATTTTTGTTATGAACATTCTTTGTTATGAATTTTGGGGACGGGGGAATATCTAGATCCAGGTAGATCTGCATAGGTAGGTGCTCCGATGATCGTGATAGAAGAACCATCTAGATGTACAGTAAGTCAGGGACCTGTAGCCCGGATGTCGGATAAGTTGGATATTTTTCCTTGTTACGAGGGGCCGGGGCATGCTAATTAGTTCAGGGATTATGGGTAAAATTCCCTTGCATGTCATCCCCCCTGTCGCTATCCCGTTGCCCCTTTTGGCGTTGTCCCTTTTGGCACCGCACCATAGACACTTAGCTAGGCCCTTAGCTGCACACATTCATTAATTTCCCTCCGCCACAATAAGACTTACAGGAAGAACAAGCAGGAAGCCAGATCGGGGCACCACCAATGGGGCTGCAGCCAGCCACATCACCAGCTGGCCACTGATTGGCGGAAGGAAGGTGGAAGGAAGCAGCAGAACTTATTGGCGAGCGACCAATGGCATGAGACAGAAGTGACGCGGCCATTGGTGGAGAGAGCGCTGACATCACACCGCGAGTGACAAAACGACTCGCTCGCCGGCATTTTCTCGTCTCGTTTTGGCCAACTTCCTGCCCAGACCCCTTTTCCCTTTGCTGCCTCGTGATTCCGCTCCCTCGACCGCTTATCATTTTCCACCACCTTCGCCCTCGACTCTCTCTCTTCTTGACTCTCTCTCTTCGGCGATTGCGCCGATATTTGGGATGCGGGGTTGTGGAGATGTGGTTGGGTAGTTTGGGGGTCAACGTGGTGCTGTGCGTGTCCGAGGTGTGTAGACCATGTCTTCTGGAGGAGTCTCCCAGTGGAGCATGGCTGTCTGCTGGACATTGGTGTGGTCAAGTGTGGGTGGGCTCTGGGGGCTGCAGTTGCGTGGACTGGGGGATGAGGGCAGCGTAGGTGACGTGAGGGTGGATGCCACGCACTGTGACCGTCTCCCCCAGGGCCGAGGTTGTGAGTGTGGTAGTGTTGATGGCAGCAGGTGCTCACCACATTGGCCAGATGGGGCATGTTATCCCCCCTGTCGCTATCCTGTTGCCTCTTTTGGCGTTGTCCCTTTTGGCACCGCACCATAGACACTTAGCTCGGCCCTTAGCTGCACACATTAATTAATTTCCCTCTGCCACAATAAGACTTACAGGAAGAACAGGCAGGAAGCCAGATCGGGGCACCGCCGATGGGGCCGCAGCCAGCCACATCACCAGCTGGCCACTGATTGGCGGACGGAAGGTGGAAGGAAGCAGCAGAACTGATTGGCGAGCGACCAATGGCATGAGACAGAAGTGACGCACGCGGCCATTGGTGGAGAGAGCGCTGACGTCACACCGCGAGTGACAAAATGACTCACTCGCCGGCATTTTCTTGTCTCGTTTTGGCCAACTTCCTGCCCGGACCCCTTTTCCCTTTGCTGCCTCATGATTCCGCTCCCACGACTGCTTATCATTTTCCGCCACCTTCGCACTCGACTCTCCCTCTCTTCTCGACTCTCTCTCTCTTCGGCGATTGCGCCGATATTTGGGATGCGGGGTTGTGGAGATGTGGTTGGGTAGTTTGGGGGTCAACGTGGTGCTGTGCGTGTCCGAGGTGTGTGGACCATGTCTTCTTGAGGAGTCTCCTGGTGGAGCATGGCTGTCTGCTGGACCTTGGTGTGGTCAAGTGTGGGTGGGCACTGGGGGCTGCAGTTGTGTGGACTGGGGGATGAGGGCAGCGTAGGTGACGTGAGGGTGGATGCCACGCACTGTGACCATCTCCCCCAGGTCCGAGGTTGTGAGTGTGGTAGTGTTGATGGCAGCAGGTGCTCAACACATTGGCCAGATGGGGCTGGTGCAGTCGTGTTCCTCGCAGGGGGGCCGAAGGATGGATGGTGGGTCGCACCCTTATGGACACTCATGGGCCATATTGGCGTTTTGACTGCTCACCTTGTCCCGATGACCCTTGCATGGTAGAGGTGCGGAGCTGTCGTGGCCACATGTAGTTGCGTAGTTTAGTACAGTCACCGTTGGAGGCGGATCCACATACCTGCCAGTACAGTGGGGAGAAAAGTGAAATTTGGAGAAATTTGATTGGTCCAATGGGATAAATTTGGGGATTCTGTGTGGTGGTTGGCACTCTTGGGCCCGACCAACCTGCAACTACCTGCACTTGAGGTAAGTGCTGGGATGTGTACTGTCCCAGGCTTCAGGACTTGCTATGTAAGTTGGGGACATGTAATTTGGAGAAGGGGGGCGGGTTGAGAGTGATGACATGGCCGGTGAGGGGGATGGAATGTGTGCCACACAGTGTCTTGTGGGTGGCGTTTGTTTATGTGTTGAGGTTAGTGTTTTTATGTGGTCGTGGAGAACGGACATTGAGTATGAGTGATTGTATGGAAATGTGCTTTTCGAAATGTGTGATTTAAAATGTGAATTGGGGATTTCACATAATGGCAGGCCATGGCAGCAATGCTTGGAAACAACTCTTTTGAAATGTGTTTGAAAATTGAATGGCAGCTGGTGAGGAAATGTGTTTTGGGGATTTTGTGGGTGGGTGAAGGTGTGCATGTCCGCAGGTACAGATCAAGCTCTGAGGAGCGATGACTGCGACCCCCCTCTGCGGCAATTACCCCTGGCAGCCAGTGGAGACTGGAAATTGGAGCCCGTCGGTGGAGGTTATGTTTGGGTGCCTTGGGGTAGAAGACTCCTGGCGACCCGTGTAGCTGCGCGGAAGCAGGAGGCAACAGAGCCTGGAGTGTGGAGACCTCCACCGGCGGGTAAAAGTGGAAAGGGCTGTTTGACTGTCACGGGGCCAAGAGGTAAAGGGGGGGGGGGGGGGCAATGAAGTTGTAAGTCAAATGACTTCTTTTTTTTTTGGACTGCAGGCACCACAGACTGAAGCGCGCCTACCATCTTACTTGTGCGGTACCTCCCCGCTGCCCAGAAGAGAAATGCACACACATATATGACATCAATGCCATGGTCCTGCAAGGGGGGGGGGGGGGGGGGGGGTGAAATATGTGCTTGCAATGATTTTTAGTGCCTTAATGATTTATGGAATGTGAGTGAATGGTTATGGGTTTGTGTAGAATGAATGCGGGCGAAATCCACCAAGCCATGTCACTCAACTGTAACACCAGGACAGGGCCCGCAGAAATTTTGGGTGCATTGGGATGGCCCCGCAGGTAAGGTTGCGTCTTGTGGCATCCACCGGGGGATGCGGTCTGTAGACTGGGGTTGTACAAATGTTGTTAGTTGAGATTTTGAAAGTTTTGTATGAGGTTAAGTTTGTGGTTAAGGTAGGTTTGAGTGTTGTTTGTTTCCCTTCCTCCACAGGAACGACCAATTATAATGATTGTAAATATTTGAAATGCATGATTGTTAAGGGGTTAGCATGTTAAGGAGCATCGGCAGGTAGTTTCGGCTCACTTCCCACAGCCCTCCTGATTTATTTCATAGGTTAATTAGGTGTGAGACAATAAGTGCTAAGAATGGAATGGTAGCGCCTGCAGTGAACCTAGCAGGGGCTACGGTTCCAGGGGCGGGGGGGGGTGGGGGGAGGGGGAAGGGGGCTGTGTTATGAATTGGGAAAGGGGGGAATATGTAGATCCAGGTAGATCTGCATAAGTAGATGCTCCGATGATCGTGATAGAAGAATCATCTCGATGTACAGTAAGTCAGGGACCTGTAGCCCGGATGTCGGATAAGTTGGATATTTGTTCATGTTACGAGGGGGTGGGGCATACCAATTAGTTCAGGGATTATGGGTAAAATTCCCTTGAATGTCATCCCGCCTGTCGCTATCCCATTGCCCATTTTGGCACCGCACCATAGACACTTAGCTGCACACATTAATTAATTTCCCTCCACCACAATAAGACTTACAGGAAGAACAGGCAGGAAGCCAGATCGGGGCACTGCTGATGGGCCTGCAGCCAGCCACATCACCAGCTGGCCACTGATTAGTGGAAGGAAGGTGGAAGGAAGCAGCAGAACTGATTGGCGAGCGACCAATGGCATGAGACAGAAGTGACGCGGCCATTGGTGGAGAGAGTGCTGACGTCACACCGTGAGTGACAAAACAACTCGCTCGCCGGTATTTTCTCATCTCGTTTTGGCCAACTTCCTGCCCGGACCCCTTTTCCATTTGCTGCCTCGTGATTCACCTCCCTCGACCGCTTGCCATTTTTACCACCTTCACTCTTGACTCTCTTCCCTGTTGAAAACGTTGGGTGCATCGCGGTTCCGGGCCAAGTCCAGGAAGACGTGGATGGATCCAGGCATGGCCGGAGGAGCGAGCTGACACGACCCATTCGAGTCGCGCGGAAGGCTTATGGCTCGCCGGTGGACAGGACCTGGGCGAACAGGTGGCTCATTGGGGCCTGGCAAGTGCGTAAATGAGGCGGACTGAGGCATCCTTCCCGCCAAGCACGGAGCTGCGTCCGGACGGCGAGTTTTGGGCCTTAACGACTGCAGACAGAGATAAGACGCGCATTCACAAACACAACAGTTCCTTTAATTTATTATCTTCCCTCGTCCGTGTGCAAATCTGTGTGTAGGAGCGCTCATTAGGGGATTTAGTTATCGTCGCGTCCTTTGTTATCGGGTTCCGTTAATAAATTTTCCTTTTGTACATTCTAAATTCCGTGTTCGTGAGTTTAATTGTTTTCAGGGGTGAAGACTCCTGCGACCGTGAAGGGAAGTCGGCATTCTTCATTCCGTCTCGCGTTTGATCCGCCATCAATTGGAAACGCCTCATTCAGCTCGAATCCATCCGTGGACGCTCTGTTTTAACTGAGAGCTGCCCGTATGACAAAACTCTATATTTTCAGAAAACTTTACAAAAAAGTGCAATTACAAAATGTAGAAATTAAAAACAGTACCATACAAGTTAAAATGTTAAATATACAAATGAAAAAAAACAAGTTAAGTTTAATAAGAAATGTTAAAAATAAGTTTTCATTGGGAAGTTCATTAAGTTCAAACGATCTGCCGATGCGGTTTACCACTAGACTTGACAAAGTCTACTATTCCTGAGAAAATAAATGAAGTCTCAGTGACACAATGATTAGAGCATCTACTCTGAACCTGGAAGATCAGTGGTTTGATTCTAATGCTGTTTGGGTCATATCAAAGTCTTTCAAAAATGGTGCACGTTGCTTCGTTCTTGATGCTCAGCATTAAAAGGATAGAGCATCGCCAAACCCCCATAGGTTGGCATCCTTTTGGTTTGTGTACGCCGAAGTAGGGAAGAACTGTTGAGGCCGTAACAATGTCCTTAAATGCTTCCGTCCATCCTTCCTTTCTTCCTTCCGCCAGTGGGTGCATTAACATTTTTCGTTTTCTTCCCTACTCCTCTGAGGCGGCTCAACGGAATGTTTTGAAACTCGGCATGATGATTCATGACGTCGCTGCGCAAAAAATAATGGAGCCCTTTTTAAATTTCCATGCAGTTGGTGAGATAATTAACTAATTAAATGAAAATGTAATCTATATGTTTGTACGTCCATCACATATCTCGATATTCTGTTATCGATGTTACCTAGGCTGAATTTTACCTCTTAATCCTCTTAATTTAACCTTTTAATTTAATTTGATCTTGATCATTATTTAATTTAACCTTTTAATATAATCTTAACCATTATTTAATGAAATGTCTTAATTAAATGTTAACCTCTTGATGTCATCGATACCCTTTTGCTTTAAAGAATGGGAAAGAAAGGGGGAGGGGAACAGGGAATTGGTTCGCGTTGGAGGTGGCAGGAGGTGGGGGAGGAGCGGGGAGGGAGGTGGGGGGAGGGGAGGGGGCAGAGAGGGGACAGTCCTTTTTAGTCCTTTCACTCTGTCAGTCCTTTTAAGACAATTTGGTACTTTGGACCTCGTTATATAGACTCCTTAAGGCCCCATAGACCCCGAGAACCCACCAGAACCATAAGACCCTTTAAGAACCACAAGAATCCCTAATACCCTAAAAAAAAACTATAATAATTAAGACCCATAATACCCATACAAGACCCTTTGAAACCTTAGACCCTTTTAGACTCTTTAGAACTCTAAGACCATTTAAGACCCCAAAGACCCTTTAAAACCATAAGACCCCCTAAAAGGCATTAGATGCTTTCGACCTCAAAGACCATTTAAGACACCACAGATGCTTTAGAACCTTAAGACTTACTGTATCACCTAATGCAGCCCGACTATGACCGCCTTCCATTGGGAGACAAGCTTCTGTCCTACTTGGGACTATTCATTATTGGGCTTGCACCCTCTTGCCTCTTTCCTTCCCAGGTTTCTGCAGGGGACACTCTCTTCTTGTTGAACACCCAAAATCCAGGCTCACTGCTCACTTCCACTCATTTTTCCTCTTTTCTATCACCCGTCGAACCAACTTCCGCAGTTTGTTCAGTCCCATTATTCTCTTCATGGCTTCAAGACAGCTGTTCACCACAACCTCAGGTGGTGTCTACCACCCACCCCATCCATACGTATGATGTCTTCTATCTCAAATGACCCCATTCCAAAGCACTCCCCTTTTCCAGGTTATTGTGATCCCCCCACCCCCTCTTCCTCACCTCTTTTCATTTGTTAGTTGTCAGTTGGTTTGTTCCTTTTCTGTTCCATTCCCTCTTTCCCCTTCCTCTTCTTGTTGTCTTTAATTCAGCTCGTGTTCAACTTGTTCCCCCCCAAGTGTGCACCACCTCGGATTTTTCTCACTGCCACTATCACTTTGACTCTGCCTTCTTTCCATTTTGTTGCCCTCCCTTCTGCTCTAGCTCTTCCACAAGCTTTGATCACTTATACAAAAAATAAATAAAATAAAGATGGCGTCACGATAACCTTGTTACGTTGTCACAGGCCCAAATTTCACACATTCAGTTCAGTTTCATGAAAAATAAAACTCAGAATGTTTTCCAAAACCTATATTCTCACAGAAGACAAACTGAACCTGCATTTACATGGGACTAGGCCACGTTGCCATGGGCAATATATAAACAGGATGGTGGAAATAATTATTTGGATACCTCATTTCGGACAAGGCCTTGGGCTTCCGAACACTCAGATGAAAATCCAGAGCAGAAGCAGTGACTGCATCCTTGGGGGTTGATGGCATGCAAGCCAAAAGTGCCAGGGCTACAGCTGTCACATTTGGTGCCCTGCACGTGCTCCTGCATGGACAAATAAGATGGCGAATGAAAATCATCATCTGCTGCCACAGAGGAACAGCACAAAAAACGGTGCAAGCAAATGCACACCTTTCAAACAACTTTTATAATTGCTGAACACCACCATGCATACATGAGAATAAGCAAGGAAAACAATATAGGAATGAAAATAGAAAACATCCACCACAACATCTAGGACTGCAAAGGAGTAAACAAAAGAAGAAGAGTTCCAAGGGTCGACCATAAATGTTATAAACCAGAAAGGGTCCTAATGAGGCAAAGTTATGAATCCTGCAATCACTCTGCAGGAAATGTGGCCATGAATAGGGTGCAGGCCTAAATTAAGGTTTACAATGCATCTGAAAGATATTGATCTTTGGTGTCTCCATTGTAAATGGGATAGTCAGCGTAAAGTACAATCTGCTTTCAAACTATGTTCTCATTGCAACCACTGGAGTGATCAGCAGTTTCAGTTGGATCTGATCTTGTCAAGAATCCATCCCAGAACCAAACACCTCAGATGTTAGGACAATATAATTCAATTCGGAGTCATCTTGTTACAGGCATGATTATTTTTGTTTACATCCTATATTTATATACATCCGATATTATACATCCTATATTATTAGTATACATTATTATTATTATTATATTATACATCCTATATTATTATTATTATTAGCCTGGTGTTGGCTTAGCGGTTAGGGTGCTGACTTGGGATCCTAGGATCCTGGGTTCGAATCCCGGTCGATCACTAAATTAACGCCAGGGGGGTTGACTCAGCCTGTTCATCCTTCCGAGGTCGGCAAATTGAGTACCAGCTCACTGGTAATTCCCTGTGTGTTGCAAGGGGCGACTAACAGGGTTAGCGGCAAATTCCCTGTGTGTCGCAAGGGGAGACCAACAGGGCTAGCGGCAGGAAGGGCATCCGGCCATAAAACATTGCTTCAAAAAAGGGGACCAAGGTGCCTGAAAAAGAGCCAACCCCTGCTCTGTGGGGAAAAATGGCCTCTAAAGGTGGTTCATTATTATTATTAATTATCCTATATTATATTATATTATATTATTATATTATTATTGTTAGTATGCATCCTATATTATTAGTATACATCCTATATTATTAGTATACGTCCGATATTATTAGTATACATCCTATATTATTAGTATACATCCTATATTTGTCCTATAGTCGTCCATTTGATGACAGTCGTCACCCCGAAAATGTTTCATTTAGACGTAGTCATAATAAAAAGTCAACAATGAGGGGAGAGGGGCGAAGCTTCGTTCACGTCGCCACAGAAGGGAAATTGCCGAGATATCTTACTATAATTCACCAAATGTCCGTCTGTCTGCCCGTTCCTAGGTACCGCAAAAACGGCTGCACCGATCGCAACGATATTTTGGGTGGGTAATCCTGGGACCCCCTGGAGTAAAGTAGGCTGTATTGTTTTTCCAATTTCAGCTTTGGTCTCCAGCATTTTCAGGTTTGGACTCCTGCCTAACGTTATTGTCCCGGGTACCGCAAAAACGGCTGCACCGATCGCAACGTCACACCTCCATGCCATTGGGATTCCCACAGGTGACCCCACTAGTATGAAAAATTTGCGGCTCGATATATCATACACCGTCCAAATAACACAGACGGGAAAATGCTGAGATATATGAAAAACACGTCCATGCCCGTGGGAGTCCCACGGGTGACCCCACTAGTATATGTATATTTATCTTCTTATTACAATAGAGTGAACGTATGTGGTTATGTTTGTTTATATGTGACAAAACATCTTCTTATTCTTCAAATAAAATTAACACCCAAAAACACAGTATGTGAACTCTTAATTACATTTAGACTGCTGAAACCCCTCAGAACTTTGACGACCCCTTTAAGTCCCCCAAAACCCTTAAGACCACCAAGGTCCCTGAAGACCGAAAAGACCCTGAAGACCCAAAATACCCCAAAGACCCAAAATACCCAAAAGCCACTGAAGACCCAAAATACCCTAAAGACCCTGAAGACCCCAAAGATGCACAACACCCCAAATACCCTTGAAGGCCCTGAGGTTCCAAAAGACCCTGAAGACCCAAAACACCCCAAGTACCCTTAAAGGCCCGGAGGATCCAAAAGACCCTGAAGACCCAAATGGCCCCCAAAGATCCAAAAGACACCAAAATGGTCAAAGATGCCTATCCCTCTGAAACGACGTGAGGTGCGCGGAGCGTGCCGAGTCACGCTAGAATATACAATATACCAGTAGAAGCTGATAAACAAGTTTTCAGTCGACATGTTAAAGCTGCATACAGAGAAACAATCCCTTATATAAAGGGAGGCGTGCTTTGCGCCTCCATTTGATATACACACATACCACACACACACACACATATATATATATATATATATATATATATATACAATAATCATGACTGTGAGCTCTGCAGTGAGGATGCCAACATCTGAGACACATCAGCTCCTGTCACGGTGACCCTAAATAAATCTCTCTTGCGATACCTCCCGAGTAATTGAGAATGCCTTGCATTTACCTGATATATTATACAACATAAAAATAACTAGAACACTGTTTATGTAGAACACCCTCACCTTGCAAGTGCATTGCCCACTAGGGTCAGAGCACTCGCACACACCACCTTGGGCATCACATGTGTCACGACGGGTGCCAGCCGGGTCACACGCACATGGCATGCAGTGCGGGAATCTGTGAAGGCCTCGTCGACAAAGGTCACAGTGGGTGCCTTCAAATTCTGCTTGGCAAATACACTGGCCGGTCACTGGATCACAACCGGCTCCTGCTGACCCTATGGAGTTACATTCACAGGGCTGGGAGAAGAAGGGAAGAGAAGTGTAAGTTCTTCTCCTTAACTTCCCATTACTTTTATCCACAGGACACAGCATGCCAATGGAAGTTCATATGGTACTTGATTTGGATTCTCGTTTTTCTATTCAAAATGTGCATATTACATCACAAAGTAGTTAATCGTAACTCCAAGATAATCAGTGACATGGATGCATCTGTTGACCATGGAAACCCATTACATGCAAGGAAACGTAGGCACAAGGGAAATCCATTTTGGCCCAACATGGTTGCGCCTTGTCTACATTTCAGCATTTCCGCTACTTCAGGCAGTGCTACGTTTCACCAACTTCAGGTAGTGCAAATTATACAGCTAAGTCTAAACAAGAAATGTATTAAGGGCACTCCACACAATCACGTACTTTTTCCACAACCAAATTCTACGTCGTATAGCTGCCTTTATATCCTGATCAGAAGGAAGGAAAGCTGTGAAATGCGGGGCTCCTGCTGGAAATCCATCACAATCACAGTATATAACTAGAACAGCACTCGGTAGATCGCATACCTCAACCAGGCTGAACAGTTTACGTTTTGTATCCCATTGATCGGTCGGATCTGGATTCGAACCTGAACCAAAAGCTAATCAGCTTGTTCTTGTCACCTAACCAACTTATCCACCAAGTTTTGTCATAATCCGTCCATAACGTTTTTAAATATCATGATATATATCATTTTTGGCCCGGTCTCTCAATTCTGAAGAATTCCTTTTATAAATTCTGGTGTCCGCATCCGGATCTTCACCAAAATGTAAACAATTTGTCTTTGTCACACACCTAACCTGTCCACCAAGTTTCGTCCGAATCCATCCATAACTTTTTGAAATATCGTGCTTGATATTGTTTTTGGCCCTATCTTTTAATGGTGAAGAATAACTCAAAATATTCTAGTTTCCAGATACGAATCGATATCTTCACTGAAATCAGAACAATTCGTCCTTGTAACACATGCAATCTCTCCAGCAAGTTTTGTCCGAATTTGTCCATAGATATTGAGATATCCTGCTCACAGACAGACACACAAACAAACTGGGGTGCATACATAACTTCCGTCCAGCTTTCTGCCATCAAGGAAAAGCAACAAAACTGTCTATGATAGTTAGTGTACATACTTCACAGATTATTTGACCATGACACTCAAAATGTGCATTTGATATCTTCACAGAAGATAAATAAAGATGAAGAGTAAAAGAGAGAGAGAGGAAGACAAATGATGAATTGCGAAAGATTATGGGAATAGAGCATGTGATGGATGCTGTGAAGAGGAACAGGTTGAGATGGTTTGGTCATGTGTTGAGGAAGGATGAAAGTGACTGGTTGAGAAGAGTGATGGAAATGAATGTAGAAGGAAGTAGAGGACGGGGAAGACCGAGAAAGACTTGGCTAAAGATGGTGGAAAAAGAAATGTGGGCAAGGGGGTTAACAAGGGGAGATGCAGAAAATAGGGCAAGATGGAGAAGATTGTCAAGGCTAACCCCCGCTCTAGCAGGGAAAATGGCCTTAAAATGCCTGTTGTTGTTGTTTGTAGTAAAAGAAGCTGTGCACCTTGCAGCCCGTCCCTAACTGCCAGCCCCAGTGGTTGACTGTGCATTGAGCGCACCGTTCTCCTTCTGTGTTGGGTGGGCAGATGCATACCCCGCTCGCAGGATCACAGCTGCCTCCAGAATGGTCACAATTGCACCCTGGTAATGATAGAATAATTTCAGCCTAATTGTGCATATGGTGCAGTTAAATCCATACATGTGGCATTTTGTTCTGATATCAAATGTCCCTAAGCAAACATCGAATAAAGTTGACATCAAAGGAAACACTTGTCCACATTATTTACTGCTATTAGGATTGAGTCACAATGAGGTGGCCAGTATTCTTTGATCATATACCAGACTTTCACTTCTTTCACTTACTGCATTTTTCACCCATTGTTTATTTGTAACCACAATGCTGTACGGATTCACTGACTGCATTTTGCTTCAACCATGGTTCACTCCAAAACACCATTTTAACTACTAGTACAGCCGCTCACTATGGGAGCGGCAAGAAGGGCCATTCCTCTCTGGGATATATAGATTAGAGTAGATCTCAGGTAAGGCCTCAAGTACATCAAGGGTGTGTTCATGGAGAACTCGCCAAGTGACTTAACCATTCGAGCAGGCACTCCATTCAAAACCATGTATAAGGAACGGCATGCTTGGCAAGCGCTAGGTAGCTGCTTGGTAAAAAAACACACCCTGGGTTTCCCCCCTTTCAGTTGAATGTTAAACAGCAGCAGCGACTGTTTCAAAAGGTAATCATACGTGTTTGTGGTTTATAATACACGACTCACAATAAGTTAGGGATATTGGCAGGTTCTTTGGTGTGGTTGATTTTGTGTATTAATTATGTTGAAAAAAGTTGTTGGTCCTAATTCTATGGTTATTAATGAGTGTGAAAAAACACAGCATTCTTGATTTCAATACCATAACCCTAACTCCTATAAAAAAAATAAACTCACCCCCACAATATCCCTAACTTATTGTGAGTAGTGTATTTATACTTCTGGTGGGCGTGCTCCCACCAAAATGGTACGATAAGCTATTTGTACACGTTAACACGGCGTTTGTTCAAGGAGGAGACACCCCTTCGGAAGACGGAATATTATTAGTATTAATATTGTTTTGTAATAACATTAATATTATGCTATTGTCAATAGCATTGTTGTTAGAAGCGGTCTTGGAAAAACGCCACGTTAGCAGCAGGTCATGTTATTAACACTTGTGGAGTATATAGATTACAGTAGATCTTCGCTCATTTCTGTAAGTAAAATTTGCTTCATGGATGTTGAGATTCCTCCAAATTTCTTTCAGTTTCGTGTTAAACAACAGTAGTGACTGTTTCAAAAGGTAATCACACATGTTTGTGCTTGATAATATTTTACTTCTGGTAGGGGTGCTCCCACCATAACGGAAAGAGAAATCTGTTTATACACGTTGACACGGCGTTTGTTCAAGGAGGAAAAACCCATTGGGCAGGGAGAATATTATTAGTATTAATATTGTTTTGTAATAACATTAATACTATGCTTTTGTTATGAGAAGCATCCTTTAAAGAATGCCACGATAAAGCTATCTTAACACGGATATACACCTCAAGACGCAACCCCATTGGTGGGGAAAATTCCCTTGGGGAGGGTGCATTCAAACTCCCTTGGGGAGGGCAAATGATTTCCCTACAACCGCCATTGTATGAAAGTTTGGTTGAGATTGGATAAGTAACGACCGAATGTATCACGGTCAAAAATCGTCAGACAGACAGACAGACAGACAGCAAATTGCGTGTTTTAGTATAATAATGCCTCACTAGTGCCATCTGTGGAAATTGAGGTGGAAATTGCAGGGATATGGCCAAAAGTGTGAATGCCTATTTCCTTCTGAATTTCTTATTAATTATTAATTATTATTATTATTTATTATTATTCTTAATAATTAAGATAATTATTTATTTCTGGTGGAAGTGTCATAGTGTGAGTGTGAATGTTTGCACAGTCTTCAGTTTTCCTTCTGTTTCATGCAACATTCACTAGCTCTCTTCAAAGGCAAGCATTTCTGCATATACAAGTTTAATCGAATACAACAACTTCAATCAACCATCACAGAGAACATTAAATGAGGAGCGTAAACAAAATAAGAAACGAGGCAGGCAATCAATCTAAGCATGGAGCATTGGAGCATGCACATGGTCAAGCATTAACAGAATGAAGAGAGAAGATGGTTGCACGCTTTGTGAAAATCAGCAGCACTTCAAGCAAAGAAAAGCAAAGAGGACGTACGTGTGCAGCCGCCTTCCTTAAAGTTGTAGTGACCAGGAGCACAGCGGTCACATTGCTGCCCCTCAATGCCCCGATGGCAGAGACATTGTCCGGCAGAGTCACAGTCAAATGAGTATGATCCGAAAGAGTTGCAGCCACAGGAAATGCAGCCCGCTGCGGTGTCCAAGCCATAGTGTCTGGGCTGGAAATGTTGGGAGAACATAGAGCCGAAGACTTTGGTTAAAACAAACCCGTAATATAAACCATACACATATAAACCATCATATGCCAAACTCGTACAAGGAAATCCTAATTTATAGTGAAACGCAACAAGACTTGTGCAAAGCCAACTTGGCATTTCCAAATTGTTAATCTCACAATTTGACAAATAAGAAAAATCGTTATAGCGATTGTTTTAAAATGGAAAATTATCTCTTTTATAAACAATATGTTTTCATTGGCAAATGGATCTGTTTTCTACCAATTTTTATTTTATTTTAAACCAAACTACAGGATTCCGTACAGAATATTTTTTATTGATTATGTACATGGCAATTGTCAGAAATACTTTTTGTGGTTGTGGTGGTTCGTATGTAGCCTGTGGTTGCTTGGCTGCATCATTTTATGGCGGAGCATCTATTTGGCTGATGCAGTTCCCCCTATTAGCAGTAAGATGGTACTCATTTTGCCAAACTCGGAGGGATGGCAGACTGAGTCAACCCACCTGATGTTATTTCAATGGCATGACAGGGGCTCAAACGCAGAACCATAATACCTCAAGCCAGCCACCTTAACCGCGAAGCCAACACTAGGCTATTCTTCTTGTGATTACAATATATATATATATACTTGGCATTTAATATGGAATATTTTTTTGTGGGGATGAACTTACTTTTCAAGATGCCTTAGAACCAAAAGTTCATTGGAATTATGTTGAAATTATTCTAGATTTTGTTAATGTGACCTTTAAAAGAAACAAAAACCACATGTGACATTTCGAAACAAATAAATTGATCCTTGAAAGTGATGTAAACTGATATCGAACTCAATTCATGGACAGTACTGTGTTAAACTTCTGTACGTTTTCCAGAAGTATCTCTTTATTTTGCAGATTAGCCAAAATTTTTAAACAAAAACAAAAGTTAAATTACGACTGGGATTACGGACAGTAAAATTACAGTTCAGTACTTCGTGTAACCCCCACGAGCATTCAGGAGAGCACATACACGTTGAGGCATGCTGTTGACGAGATTTTCCAAGGTTTGGACAGGATTCGCTTGCCATGCAGTGACAATAGCCTGCTGCAATTCACACACAGAGGTCGGCTGCTGGTACAAGTGGTCGATTTGACGCGTTAATTCTGCCCACAAGCTCTCGATTGGATTCATATCCGGGGACATGGCAGGCCACTCCATATGCTCCACACCACGGTCAGCAAGAAAGTGTTGGATCATGCGAGCACGATGAGGCCGTGCATTGTCATCTTGGAAGACAAAGTTTCCTCGAAAGGCTGCACGAGCAAATGGAAGCAATGTTTCTTCCAGAATGGCCCTGTACTTGAACCGGTTCAGGTTTCCATTCAGAACAACCAGGTCAGTTTTGCCCCCTGCATGAAAAGCAGCCCAAACGGTCACCCCACCACCTCCAGCTTGGACTCTTGGCACTATACAATCTTTGTTGTAGGCTTGTCTGCGCACTCGGACGCAGCCATCTTGACGGTAGACCAGAAATCTAGACTCGTCACTGAAGATCACGTGATTCCAATGTCCTGGCTGCCATTGACGGTGCTCTCTGGCCCACTGCAATCGGCGCTGGCGGTGTTGTCTGGTCAGGCTTGGCTTTCTCAGGGGACGCCTGGCACGATAGCCTGCTTGAACCAGTCATTGGTTGAATAGCCTTCTGGTGACAGGCACATTTGCCAGTTGCTGCCACTCAGCCCCAACCCGATTAGCTGACTTGGTACGGCCATTGCAGACTAACCGGTGCAGCTGGTGATCATCCCTCCTTGTGGTTCTGCGGGAACGTCCTGGCCTCGGTATTGGAGTAGGGACACCCCTCTGAGCATTTCGTTTCAGGATCTTTGACGCCTGACCTTGAGTGATGCCATACTGCCGAGCAATAGCATGCTGTTTCATGCCGTAATTTCGTAAAGCCACCACTCCATGACAAACAGCATTGTCGAGTTGACGGACCATCTCCAGAGGAAGCGGCAATAACCTTTGGAGACGTGCAGCAGTTGTTTTCCACTAATACAGAACGCAACAACCCTTGTATACCCGACTGTGAAGCCAATCATCAAATGCACCTGTCCGTACATTTTCCCACGCCACCTGTGATATAATCCTGTTGTTGACTTCTTGCTGCGACAGACAATCAGTGACATGGTTCTTTTGACAAATAAATCACCAAAGTGTAAAAGAAACTCACCAGATTGATATACTGAGTTAAGAAAGTAAACCCAAGTCAAGAAAAAAAAAATTCCATATTAAATGCCAAGTCTGTATATATATATAATCGGGAGATTCCCGCTTCCCGAAGAATTCCGCTTCCGCTGAACTTGGGGACGACTAAGAAGAAGACCTTTGTTGGTCAAAAGCTTGTCGAGAATTAAAGATCAACCATCCTGAAGCTACATCCGCGTCTTATTCGATCTCCCGATTATTTATTTTATACAAATGAGCCGCCCTGCTCGTACTGTGGAGTTTCTACTATTTCTCACAGTTATATATATATACAGACATACATACATACATACATACACTACATGGCCAAAATAATGCGGACACCCCTTCTAATCAGTGGCTTCGGCTGTTTCAGCCACACCCATTGCTGACAAGTATATATAATCAAGCACACAGCCATGCAATCTCCATAGACAAACATTGGCAGTAGAATGGGCCATACTGAAGAGCTCAGTGACTTTCAACGTGGCACCGTCATAGGATGCCACCTTTCCAACAAGTCAGTTCGTCAAATTTCTGCCCTGCTAGACCTGCCCCGGTCAACTGTAAGTACTGTTATTGTGAAGTGGAAATGTCTTGGAGCAACAACAGCTGAGCCCCGAAGTGGAAGGCCACACAAGCTCACTGAATGGGACCGCCGAGTGCTGATGCATAGCATGTAACAATCGTCTATCCTCAGTTGCAACACTCACTACCGAGTTCCAAACTGCCTCTGGAAGCAACATCAGCACAACAACTGTTCGTCTGGAGCTTTATGAAATGGGTTTCCATGGCCGAGCAGCTGCACACAAGCCTAAGATCATCATGCGCAATGCCAAGTGTTGGCTGGAATTGTATAAAGCTCGCCGCCATTGGACTCTGGAGCAGTGGAAATCTGTTCTCTGGCATAATGAATCAGGCTTCACCATCTGGCAGTCCGATGGATGAATCTAGGTTTGGCGGATGCCAGGCGAACGCTACCTGCCTGAATGCATAGTGCCAACTGTATAGTTTAGTGGAGGAGGAATAATGGTCTGGGCTGCTGTTCATGGTTCGGGCTCAGCCCCTTAGTTCCAGTGAAGGGAAATCTTAATGCTACAGCATACAATGACATTCTAGATGATTGTGTGCTTCCAACTTTGTGCAACAGTTTGGGGAAGGCCCTTTCCTGTTTCAGCATGATGATGCCCCCATGCACAAAGCGAAGCCCATACAGAAATGGTTTGTTGAGATTGGTGTGGAAGAACTTGACTGGCCTGCACAGAGCCCTGACGTCAACCCCATCGAACACCTTTGGGAAGAATTGGAACGCCGACTGCGAGCCAGGCATAATTGCCCAACATCAGTGTCCGACCTCACCAATGCTCTTGTGACTGAATGGAAGCAAATCCCCACAGCAATGCTCCAACATATAGTGGAAAGCCTTCCCAGAAGAGTGGAGGCTGTTATAGCAGCAAAGGGGGGGGGGGGGGGGGGGACCAACTCCATATTAATATCCATGATTTTGGAATGAGATGTTTGACGAGCACATACGGATGTGATGTTCGGGTTTCCACATACTTTTGGCCATATAGCGATATACAGTATATATAGATAGTTTGGCTTGTGTGTTTGTGTGTGAGTGCTTGTGAGCGTGTTTGACCTATATGCACCCCTAAACCGTTGGACGAAATGAATTGTAATTTGGTGGTTTTATTTGGGGTGTGCCAAGAAAGGCTTTAGATGTTAAAAATTTATAGTTGCGGGAGTTCGAGAGGGGAGGGAGTGGGGGCACAATTTCTCGATGTAAATGTGTATCGTGTAGCGCCACTTCCGGTGGGTGAGTGTATTAAAAGTGCCAGCTCATTCTAAAATACTGTATGCCATTAGTTTCTGTTACAGTGTAATGATGAAATGTTACATGTAATGTTACGTAATGTTACAGCCGAATAAAGAAAACCTCTTTATTCTCGTTCCTGTTGCTGTTTACTGAATCTACGGGCACTACAGAGAGGCTGATATAAAATTTATCAAGCCTTGCAAGCGACAAGTTGTTTAACAGGCAACGGCACAAAGTAAATTGTTGAGTGTTCAAGAGGTGAAGTGCATGAAGTGCAGTCATAATGGGGAAAGCGTTGAAAGATACCTGTCTGTTTTTGGGACATTGAAACCTAGTGGGTGTATTCGTGAAGTGCATGGGAACTTTGCACGAAGATGGGATGGCCACCCCAACTTATATTTATAATTTTACCTGAAATTGTGTAATTATCACAAGAAAACCAAAGACATAATAGATGTGGTTTAATTATCATACCTGCTGATGCACTCCTGCACTGCTGGACAGAATAACTTGAAAAATGGATGTTATCATAAAAAAATCGAACTCCCAGAAGATTTACCAATCATTATAAAATGCACCAATTCTGTGTTATAGTACAATGAAAACCATAGTCATCATAGCAAAGCTTGTGGATCACAAGTGAAACATTGCCAGGAAGCCGACTCTGCTGTTTCCTGTTTGTTTCAGAATTGGTCGTCTTTAATTTGCTTTTGTTGCTTGGGCAGGCCTTTTTATGTCAAAAGTGACAATAATCCCTCACACACCAACATAATGTGAAGAGTAAAAAAACAAAAAAGTAAAAGAAAAACGCCAATATACCACACACATCACCGTGACAGCATCAAAAGTTATCACAGGTGGTCAGGGTGCAGATATTTTTTGTAATGTGGGAAACATTCCCCATTAGAGCTTGAGTCATTCTGAACAAAGGAGCCAAAAGGACCAGGAACATTTTGAAAATTCCATCTTTTTCCTTTTGGCCAATCACACGCCCGTGGGCCACACCATGCATGGTACCCTGCCGATTCGGGGTCGGTATGAGCCGCGGGGACAGCCCCCCGGACGAGACACAGCCCTCCGTTGCTCGTTGCTCCCCACACGAATGTGACAGCGTTTTCCTGAAAAGCCTGAGTGGCAGGAGCATCGGCCATGGGAATTGCAACGTAACGATGCTGAACCTATGGGGTTGCAGTCACAGGGCATACACTGCCTCCTGACTGCATCCCACCGGGAGTCAGACTGGTGCCATGGTTGGTGTCAATTCAGAGAAGAAAAAGAAAGAAAGAGTAAGTCGTCTGACTAAGAAAACACACATGAAGATTTGAGAGAGAACAATGAAAACTACAAAGTTACCAATTAAGGTAACAGAGTGTGAAGATTGGAAATTTGGAAGGGGTGGAGCAAGAGGAGACATGATAATGATACCAGACATGGATATAAAAGTGATGATCAAAGATGAACAATGAAGTACCTTACCAGGCAATGATCACATTTACGTCCAGCAACATTATTCTTGCAGGTACATTGACCAGAGACCTGGTCACAGGTTCCAGAATGAGCACCATTTGGATCACATTGACATGCTGCTCTCACACAGATGGACGGACAACAGCACCAGTAGCTTAATGGTACAAAAGTTCATCAAATTTGCACATTCATTATTCGAAAAATGCATACCTACAATACCAATAAAGTGCAATACCAATCTTGTGGACAATATAAACAACAGATTTTACCAACTAAATGATAGAACTAAAAGTTGATAAAAGACTATGTTTACAAGTGGGAAATAAGGTGTGGCTGATATTTGGAGCATTTGAAAATGACTAGGGCATGCCCGTACTATATATATATCTAAAATTATATCCCCCCCCCTCTATTTACATGAAATGGTTTGGTCCATTCGCAAAGCCAAAGCGAACGGCGAACGGCTAAATCGCCATAGCTCGGTAGCTCGCTGCTCTCTGATTGGTCGAATCGTTTTTTGGACATAGCTCGGTAACTACTTGTCCGATTAATTTCAAACCTTGAAAAGGCACATCCTCGGGTCCCCAGCAATATACCTGGCAAGTTTCAAGTATATCGGACCGGTAGTTGTCGAGAAACAGCGGTCGCATACACACAGAGATTACTGGAATTATAGATAGATGATGTTTCCAATGAAGGTGATGTGACATCATAGGCATCGATGGTGTCTCTAACAATGTACATTGTACATATATATATATATACATATACAAGGGTAAATAAAAAAGTAAAGGCAATTTATTGGGTGTTAGTTTTACACACATATTGCCTTTACTTTTTGATTTGCCCTCATATATATATATACATACATATTATATTATACAGTATACACACATCTGCACATACACAATTTAATCAGTGTTTGCATTCTATTGCTTTATATCACTTGTCACCTCAACAAATGTGACGATTTTGTGAAAGATAGCATTGACTTACCCTGACAATCTCTGGCATTGACGGCATCTCCATAGTAACCCTGGGCACAACGTTCACAGTGCTCTCCCTCTGTTGTTTCTGTGCAGTGCAGGCAAGCGCCGGTTTGTGGGCGGCACGACCCAGGCCGAGACAGATTCAAGTTGCCATTGCAATCACAGGGCCGGCACCTACCCCCAGGAACACTCGGGTCACCGTAGAATCCTTCTGCACACCTGCATGTGAGCACACACGAAGAATGAAAGATTCCTGCTTTAAAAATTCCAATCTAACAGATTGTCAAATTAATAATGAATGACATACTAGTCAGGTTCACTATGTTTTTTCGTTCAAAATCATGGTAGATTAGCAAACCTATACATTTTTGGAAACGTTATTACATGGAAAATCTGAAAATCAATGTTTACATTTGCCAATTCCGACCAATTCGATTCGACCAATTCGACCAATTCGACCAATCGACCAATTCCATTCGACCAATTCGACCATTCGACCAATCGCTTCGATCGACCATTCGACCATTCGACCAATTCGATCGATTCGATTTGATTCGATTGACCATTCGACCAATTCGATTTGCCAATCAATTTGACCGACCTTTGCTTGTGTGGAACGGACTGTGAAAACGATGCGGACTATATTGTCGGATACGACACACAGGACAGTGATGACGAACTCTAAATGGCATATTCTGTAATCGTGTATGTTTGATGCCATTGACTGCCTGTGTATATTTTGTCATTGACTGCCTGTGTAGATGTGAAGTTATACTGACTGCATGTGTATATATGATTTTGCTGACTGCCTTTGTATGTTTGGTGATATGAATTATTGTGACACATTTTGATGTTATTAACTGCCTGTACAAAATGATAACATGTATTTGATTATGCAACTTATCGCGAATATAAAGACAGTATTTTGCAATTCAAAACCTTTGATTCGTGTCTTACCATTCCCCATAGCACTAATTTGATACTTTCATTGGATTCCTTGTCCCTGAAAATATAGGTTTAGTATATTTTAAAAAGTTTTTAGGGTAATTCGAGGCAGAAATAGAACAAAATATGTATTTTACAGTGGCCATTTTGAAAATCCAAAATGGCCGCCATACAGGTATCTCTCCAAATGTAAACATTGATTTTTAGTTTCCTTATGCTATAACCTTTCCAAAAATGTATAGGTTTGCTAATCTACCATGATTTTGAACGAAATATAATTTATTGACATAGTGAACCTGACTATACATTTCGTTTCTATTTTGGACAAGTTATTCCAAAATTATTTTGCTTTAAAAAAACAAAGTGGATTAACAAGTTTAATACAAGCAATGTATTTATATTAATGAATGCGGACATTAATATAATCGCACGATATTTTATGCAACAATAGGCCTGAGGCAAAAAATTCAAATTTCTTGCATCGATTGTACACATTACCTCCAGAGTACCTTTCCTATCTAAAATCATCACGGTGACTCAGTGAGCCCTTATTAATGAATATGCCTCCAATGAAAAATGAAATAAAATGTGTCTTCATTGATAAAATCAACATAAAATGGTTTTCAAGTGTTTTGCGGATAATGTTAAAAAAAGAGAAGGGAATATATGAACCTCTACTTGCATAAAGCAGTATAAATGGTTGCATCGGTCCCCTTGTGTTTTATACTTCTCCCACCCCCCCCCCCCCCCCCCACCTTCCCACGCCTCCTGCCCCCAAGCCCTCTCCCTCCCACACTTCTCCCTGCTCTCAAATGTTGTGGTTGTGTGCTTCCCCTTCTCTCCCCATCTTGTCTTCCGCTCCCTCTTTTTGTATATTTTGTTTGTCTGGTTGATTTGTTTGTGAAATAAATGTTAGCTCTTTCACGAGCCTCGATTCAGTATACAAAATTGCTGTTGTGAATCATGCATTATAATGCTGTATGTATGTTATTTAAAACATTTGGTGTTAAAATCAACAGAACAAAGTGTTATATGACACATGGTCGTGTGCAAAGGTAATTGCTGAAGGTTTTCAAAATTGATTTCAGATTTACCAACTACATTGGTGGGAAAACTTCATCCAAGAGCAGGATCAGCTACCAACGGTGTTTATTTAAATAAAGAATAGTGGAAAAAATACACAGATGTTATTATGAAGCTTTAACAGACAGGGACTCAATAGCATTGAAATCAAGCTAGTTAATTAGAAGGTTCTGGGTCAAGGTCAGCATTAAACTAGGGATCACAGGATGGCTTTGAGGTACGCACCCTTGCCTCTAAGCTGTCTATCTTGGGTTTGAATCCTAACCCGGCTATAAACTGTCATCCTGGTGTTTCACAGACAGGGTCATTCATCAATACGTGTGCCGTCTCTCAGATTGACGACGTTTGTCCCATCTGCCGGCGTTAGTTGGTGGACGATAAATATCCCAGTGTCCTTCACAAAGTGTAGGCGAGCTATCACAGGCACCTTGGCCAAATTCCAAATTCCTGCCATAACCAGCAGAGGGCGCTGCATCAGCGGCATAGCCATACCCCAACCAATGAAGCTACCCCGCAGCATTGTGCTGCATATGCGCAAGAAGTATTAAAACTTAGAAATGCATTCATCACATTATTAGCCCATCCCCTGCACAGCAAGAGACGGAGTTTTTCAATCACTTCTGTGTGTGTGTGTGTGTGTGTGTGTGTGTGTGTGTGTGTGTGTGTGTGTGTGTGTGTCTGCCCGAGCGTAACTTCTTTTTTTTACCATTTGAGCTATTGTCATCAAATTTTCACCAATGCTTTATTATGACAATACGGGGAAATGAAATTAATAATTTGGTCAAAAAGTCAAAAGCTTAAAGGTCAGCATCCCATAAAATCGTAAATTTTCATCCGATTAACCTGCAATTTAAATGTACTATTTGGGTTTTGTCAAATTTTCACCAAAGCTTTATTATGAGAACTAGCAGGAGTACCTGGCATTGCCAGGGGGAGGAGGGCTTGGTGGAGGCAGGAGAGGGAGGGATGTGGAAGGGAGTGGGGGGAGTGGAAGGCAGAGGGGAGGGGAGGGGGACCTGGAGGCAAAATATATATTAGGCCTACATATACATCTTTTGGGGGTGGGGGTGGCTTTGACAGCCCCCTCCATTTTGGGGGAGGGAGGGAAGGGAAGGGAAGGAGGAAAAATTTTCCCCTGCAAAGAGTGCTTTAACCTCAGTGTTTCCCAGGTAAAAAAAGGAAATTGTAATACCCTCTGCCACCATCACCAGGAGGCGCGACACGGTACACATTTACATGGAGAATTTACGCCCCTCTCCCGGTCCCCCACACCCCCGCATGAGGCCGCGGCCACATAGTCTATGTTACCCCCCCCCCCCCCCACACCCCCCTGACAAAGTTGTATTTTTATTTGTACTCCGAGTAAAGTATACAAGCGTTTATAGCTGGAGTATAGCCTACCCGGCGTTGCTCAAGCAAAAAATAAACGTTAACATCTATCTATAATTCCAGTAATCTCTGTGTGTATGTGTGTGTGTCTGTGTGTGTGTTTGTCTGTGACCGCTGTTTCTCGACAACTACCGGTCCGATATACTTGAAACTTGCCAGGTATATTGCTGGGGACCCGAGGATGTGCCTTTTCAAGGTTTGAAATTAATCGGACAAGTGGTTCCCAAGGTATGGTCACCGTACTCGCAAGCCGTTCGCTTTGGCTTTGCGAATGTACCAAACCATTTCATGTAAATAGAGGGGGGGGATTGTCACCGTACTCGCAAGCCGTTCGCTTTGGCTTTGCGAATGGACCAAACCATTTCATGTAAATAGAGGGGGGGGGGGTTCTACCGTACTCGCAAGCCGTTCGCTTTGGCTTTGCGAATGGACCAAACCATTTCATGTAAATAGAGGGGGGGGGGGGGGGGTTCTGTGGTCGTTACTGCCACGTGGTTTCAAAGTTTTTTTTTGTTGTTGTTGTTTGCACGCATGTTTTTTTGCACCCACGTACGGGCACGCCCTAGTATTTCAAATGAGGGCAAATATAATGGAAAAGCAATTACATCCAAATCAGAATCCATCACAAATGTCAAATCATCATTTTACCTTTTCGTTGAATATATCCTGGTGAATGTGCCATTGATCACGTTTCTGAGTTAAGTATGATGACGTTCAGGAAGATGAAGAAGCCTCACCACCCACTTCGACTGCTTCCTGAATTGTTTTATTTGAGTTCAAATGTCTGGTGATTGTTTTGTATTTATTTATGCGCATGTGTACTTGTATATAACTGTCATTAATGAAAAAGGCTTTGGCACTATAGAACGATTTTTATTAAAATCCCAAAAAACGAACTTAATTTTTTTTCCCTTTTGCCTAAAACACTCCCAAGCAGTCCCTGATGAACCTCTGAAAGTTTGACAAAGATCCGTTCAGCCATCTCTGAGAAAAATGGCGACACAGACAGACAGACCAACGGCTTCGTCGGTGCACTAGTACGACAAACGAAGTTATTTGTCCCTGCTCTCTTCTTTTAAATGCTGAACATCAAGCGAGAAGCAGCACATATAAATTAAAAAGTGTTTGGTATGACTCGGCCGGGGTTTGAACCGCTGACCTCCCTGCCACGGAGGAGACACTCCAACCCCAACCATTACACCACACAGTCTGGTTGATGATGCAGATGCACAAATATTGAACCCATGAGCTCGTTATTGTTGGATTATCCTAATTCTTAATTCATTAAAGATACAATCCTTCCCGGATGGATACCTATTGTTTTTATGCCTCCGCTGACTTCGTCGGTTTTCAGTTTTTCAAATGACATTTTTGCTCCGCCGCCGACTTCAAATGTTTTCAGGTTGTCCGTCCGGCTGTCCGTCCATCCATCCGTCCGTGAAAGATTTTCGTTACCGCAATAACTTGAGAACGGCTAAACGGATCTTAGTCAAACTTGGCACAGGTATGTATAAATGAGGTAAAGATAAACCAATTAGGTTTTGGAGTCACGAGGTCAAAGGGCAAAAGTTAGAGGTCATGTTAGGTAAAAATACTGTTACCACAATAACATGTGAACCAGTGATGGGATTCTGACCAAATTTGGTACACTTATGTAGAATGATGTATAGATGAACTGATTAGATTTTGGGCTCAATAAGTCAAAGGTCAAAGGTCAAATCTCTAATAGGTCTATAACTTGAGAACGGCTGAAGTGAATGAATTCAAATTTGGTAAGGGCATGTATAATTATGTAAAGATTAAATGATTAGAATTTCGTGACAAGAGGTCAAAGGTCAAAATCTGTAAGAGGTATATAACATGAGAATGGCTGCAGTGATCTAATTCAAATTTGGTACAGGTATGTATAATGATGGAAAGATTAACTGATTAGACTTTGGAGTCATGAGGTCAAAGGCCAAACGTGAGAGGTCATGTCAGGTAAAAATGTGAGAACTTGTGAACAGCTGAAGGGATTTAAATGAAAACTTGTTTTCAGATTATTTTTATTATTATTTAATGTGGCTTTTTGTGGGCTTAATCACTTTTAAAATCATTTTCTCGGCAACTGTTGTTCCGATTCAAATGAAATTTTCAACGCATTGTGCATCTATTTCTGTAGAATGTTCTACTCATAATTCGGACATCATATGTCACATGGTATGGGTGCCATCTTGTAAAAACAGAAAAACTTTGGACCTCTATAATTCCAAAACCGCTGCATGGAAAAAAATTGAAACATGGCTCATTGCAAAGTACTCCGCATGGGAAACAAGTGTTGTTACTCCGCCACTGAAGGGGGATGTCGGTTATGTTTTCACCCCTGTTTGTTTGTTTGTCTGTCTGTCTGTGAATAAGATATCTCAAAAAGTTGTAAATGGATTCGGACAACATTTGGTGGAGTGGTTGAGTAGGTGACACAGATGAAATAATAAGATTTTAATGAAGATCCCAATCCGGTTCTAGATCTGAGAATTTTGTAAGTGATTGTTCACCATTGAGAGACGGGGTAAAAACGATATATAGCACGTTATCTCAAAAAGTTATGGATGGATTCAGACGAAACGTGGTGGACAAGTTCGTTGTGTGACAAGGCCAAATCGATTCGATTTTGGTGAAAATCTGAATACGGATCTGGATACGAGAATTATTTATTTTAAAAGTGATTCTTCACCATTGAGTGATAGGGCCAAAACGATATGATATTTCAAAAAGTTGTGGACGACTTCTGAAAAAAAACTTAGTGGATGGGTTGGTAATGTGACAAGAACAAGCTGATTAGAATTTGATTCATGTGTCATCTAGATCTGACCTATCAGAGGGATACAAAACATAAACTGTTCAGCCTGGCGGAACGGTTGCGCTCTACCGAGTGCCATTCTTGTTAACCATGACATGATCGGTGCCTTCATTATGACGACATAATTCGAAAAGTACAATGCTTTATCCGATCAATTTGAAATTTATTGAGCGTGATCTATGCAACAATATAAGAGGAGAATGTGGTCACGTTGTTCGGCAGCCATATTGAATTGAACATAAAAACTTTATTGAACATCAAAATGATCCTCCCAAGAATGGCTGACCATATCGAGGCGAATCTTCATGAACATGATCGACTGGACTTGGAGAATATAGGGTGATCAGAAATAAATCATAAGCCACATGGTCTGGCTGTTATTTTGGATGAAAGGAAAATAAATAAAGCAATAATTATTGTCTGAAACCACCATAAGGATTGAAGTCAACCTTTAAAAGTATGATCTATTTGTCAAGTGGAATATATGTTTAAAATTTCAACATGATCGGTGCTATGGTCAAGCAGCCAGAATTTATTGTACACCACTTCTTTCCTATTTCATCTCCAGGCCCTGCATGACGTCATTGCCGGAGGCCCGGCAATGATGCGCGCTGAAAGGGAGAACTCAGTTTTCACTCCGGTTTCTTGTTTTCTTGTTGTACACCGCTCCTTTCCTATGCCATCTCCAGGATCTGCATAACGTCATTGCCGGGCACCGAAGGGGGCTCGGCAATGATGCACGCTGAAAGGGAGTACTCAGTTTTCACTCTGGTTCTTGTTTTCTTTCTTGTTTATTTGTCCAGGCGATATCTCAGCCATCCTATGAGCTGGGAAGCTGAAATTTCAGCACAATAGTGAGCAAGTGCTTTGGCAAAAAGGTATTTTTTGTTTTTTGATTAATCAATTAATTGATTAGTTATTTAATTATTATTGATTAATTAAGTACTTATATATTTCCTTTCTCATCTGGGCATTATCTCAGGCACCTTTTGAGTTAGGAAGCTGATATTTGGACAGGACAATGACCAAGTGATTTGGCTGTAAAGGCTATTTTTGATTCATGGATTAATCAATTAATCGATTAATTATTTAATTATTTGATTCATGACTTAATTTTTTTTTTTTTTTTTAAGTTACAGGTTTGGATTTAACAGTGGTGGTTTAGGTATTCTATTAGCCAATTGAATAATTATTCAATTATTTTACGATTATTATGTATTTATTTTCATTATTAATCATTTATTTATTTTCTTTCTCATCTGGGCAATATCTCAGGCACCTTTTGAGCTAGGAAGCTAATATTTGGACAAAACAGTGAACAAATGATGTGGCTCTAAAGGATATTTTTGATTTATTGATTAATCAATTAATTATTTAATTTTTTCGATTTTTTTTTTTTTTTTTTTTTTTTTTTTTTGTGTATACAAGATCGAGGCTCGTGAAAGAGCGAACATTAATCACACAGAAAGACAAACCGACACATAAAACATATAACATCGGGAGCGGTAGACAAGATGGGGAGAGAGGGGGAAGGACACAAACACAACATTTGAGAGCAGGGACCGAGAGACATGGAGACATCGAGAGATCTGAGAGAGGGCGAGGGCTTTGGGGGGGGGGGGCATGGGAAGGGGGTGGTGGGAGAGGTATAAAACATATGGACACTGCCAGGACTTCCAGGAAAGAAGTTGGAATTTCAAACAAGGTGGATCTGGGGTGAATTAGCGGGGGTAGAAAAGATCAAGGTTTTGGATGGGGGAAGATAAGAGATGGTGGTGAACAGCTGTTTTAAAGACCTGGAGGGAGGAGTGGGATTGAAGGGAGTGAGGGAGTTTGTTCCAGAGGCGGGAGAAAAGAGGAATGAAAGAGTGAAGGTGAGCAGAGAGCCGAGATTTATCTAATTAATTTTTTTAAAGTTACAGTTTCGGATGAAGCACTGGTGGTTTCGGTATGCTATTAGCCAATTGATTAAGAAAATATTTTACGATCATTATTTATTGATTTTAATTATGCAATTACGATCAATTATTGTACACCTCTCCCTCCCAATACAGTCTCTATGACCTGCACGGCAGTATCGCCGGGCACCAGAGGCGCCCCGGCAATGCCACGCTGAAGGATATTTATTTATTTGGCATGGGGGTGGTGTACTTTGAATGTATCTGTACTTGTTTTAAATTATTTCAAGAAGAAGAAACCCTACTATTTTATGTTCTTCAGCCGTGTGACTATATGTCTATCAATTACGTACTGTTTAAACTCAGTTGCATCCTGTCTATTATAATTTATGTGTATTAATTACGTACTATTGGACTGTACCTTTTGACACTTAAGATTGCTGAGACCCCTTAGGGCTTAGACCTTTGAAGACCGTTTAAGACCAACAAGACCCCAAAATACCCCAAAGACCATTAAGATCCAAAATATCACGAGGAACCAAAAGACCCCGAAGAACCAAAAAACCCCGAGGACCCAAAGAAACCCAAAAGACCCCGACGATTCAAAAGACTCTGAGGACCCAGAAGACCCAAAGACTCCAAGGACTGAAAATAACCCGAAGACCCAAAATACCCAGAGGACCCAAAATACCCCGAGAACCCATAATACCCCAATATCTCAAAAGACTCACAAGACCCAGAAGACTCTGAAGACCCAAAATATCCTGAGATCCAAAATACCCTGAGGACCCAAAATAACCAAAGGATTCCAAAGAACCAAAAGATGCAGAGGACCCAAAAGAGCCTGCGGACCCAAAAGACCCTGAGGACACCTCGTGTTTTTTGTAATGTATAAAATCCAATTTTGAATTCAGTTTTATAAAGAAGACGTCATTGGGTCATGTGCCCTATCAAAGCAGGGTTGTATCAAAGAGGGGTTGTGTCAAAGAGGGGCAGTTTGGATC
The DNA here is from genome assembly GCF_964187855.1 of Myxine glutinosa. Lineage (NCBI taxonomy): Eukaryota > Metazoa > Chordata > Myxini > Myxiniformes > Myxinidae > Myxine > Myxine glutinosa. The sequence continues at coordinate 71,163,236 of NC_136268.1, forward strand.
CCAGTCATATAACTGCCCGTAGTTATAAAGTGGCCCGACGTAAGTGGCCCGTTTTTTATTTTATTTTTTGATGGGATTTTGCCCGTGACAAAGCCGACAAGGCCACTCGAGGTGGGGGCGAAACACAGGAAAGAAAAGTATAGATATTAGACAGAAAGGAGGAATCTATTGACATTCGGAGGAATCTAAAGCGATATGCAGGTAAACTGTCCCAGAATGATGCAGTAAGGGGGAAAAACAACTAGAAGAATACCTCATGGTCTTACACCTCGGGACAGATACAGTATATGAATGGGAGAAAACTGCCAAACGTGTAGAGCGACTAAAAATATGCGCAGGTGGAACAACCTGTGAAAGACCCTCAGAGCACATTCCAATAGAGCGGTTGACTGAGAAGAGGTTCCAGGGATAATGCAAACTCCGTCTAGTTCTTATTGATATTCTTAGTTTTATTCTTATTGTTGAATTACCATATAACCCTTAAATAGTCATTAATTCATTCATCGAGGATGGAAACTATGACGTAAAATGTTTTCATTGTTTTAAGTGCTATAAAATTATTTTAATGATCATTCTGAATTAAGGGTAATGAAAAATTCAATTTGGGGTCAAAATTATTTTAATGATCATTCGAATTAAGGGTAATGAAAAATTCAGTTTGGAGTCAAAATTGTTTTAATTATCGTTCTGAATTATGGGTAATGAAAAATTCAGTTTGGGATCGAAATTATTTTAAAAGTTGTACTCACACAACTGTATTTTCAGCATATAACGTGAACAAAACAAGCATTCTGAGTATTGCGCTGCAATACATGTCCCCTACCAAAGTTCAAAGTGCCATAACTTTGTCAAAAATGATCGAATATGCAAATTTATGCACGGTTGATGCTGGTTTTCAAACTTAATCTGAGGTATGCTGAGACACATGTGCGTCACGCCTCGCCTCATTGATAAGCCCGCAAGGTCGCTCGTGGAGAGGCCTGCACGTATTGCACTGTGTGAATTATATAATTACCAATTCACGGTCTGAGGTACGAGCGATTCAAGAGATATCCATTTTTTTATATTTTCGTTTAATTAACGATATCTGCCAAACCACGTGCCCTATCGCAAATTCCAAAATAACATTTTAGTAGACTGACATGCCGAACAGATGTGAAGTTTCTCCTTGATTGGATCAAAAATGATGGAGGAGCTAGGTATTAATGGTTTGTGCTTAAAAACGTCATAACTCTGAAACCATGTGATGCATGACATCATGCTCGCTGACTTTTTTGTTCGTCATGGGTATGCGATTCTGCCTGCAAAGTTTGGCCTCGATCTGTTCAGCCGTTGCAGAGAAAAAGGGGTTTTCGTGTTTTCACGAAAAACAATATGGCGGCCGAACCACGTGACCTGTGACGTCATAATTAACATTAAAATATTCTACAGACCGAGTCCCTCCTATGGTGAAAATTTGATCTCAATCGGTCCTATTATTGCAGAGAAAATCTTTTTTAAAGGAAATTAAAACTTAAAATGGCACTGAGTTAAGGATCATCAGAATTATCAGAATTCCCAAAGTTCAAAGTGCCATAACTTTGTCAAAAATGATCGAAAAGTCGTGAAGTTCGAACTTGATCTGTAACTTATCATGAGGAAACCATGTGCCAAGTTTGAAATCATTAGCATTAAGAGTTTAGAAAAAAAAGTCCGGAAAACTGTTCTTTGCGTGACGGACTGACAGACTGATGGACTGACGGACTGACAGACGGAGGGACGGCGTGCAAACCTATAGTCCCCTCCGGTGTACACCGGTAGGGGACTAATAACATTATGTAAAACTAGAACGGCACTCAGTAGAGAGCATACCTCAGCCAGGTGAACAGTTTACGTTTTGTTTACCAGAGTACACCAGAAATCACAATACAGAATCACATTTAATCAAAATCATCTGTCCATAACTTTTGGAGATATCCTGCTGTGTATCGTTTTTGGCCCTATCTTCCAATGGTGAAGAATCATTTAAAAGATAATAGTAGCCGGATCCGAATCCGGATCTTCACCAAAATCTAATCATTTCGTCCTTGTCACATATGCTACCTCGCAGCCAAATTTCGTCCGAATCCGTCCACAACTTTTTGAGATATCTTGCTCACAAACAAACAGATAGACAGACAGGGGTGAAAACATAACCTCCATCCACCTTTGGTGGCGGAGGTAAAAATGAACACAACATGACAATTTATGTTGGGCTTTATGCAAATTGAATTTCAAATAGAATCCACAATAATTTTAACATTTGAATACACAATACCATTTGTAAAAGTTGCACTTGAGAACCAAGCTTAATCCAAAAACAAAACCCACAATGACATGACCATGACATCATCAGCCAGTAACAAAAACAATATTGTAGCATACGACTACCAACATTGATCTTCCTTCCCATTACGTGTGCTATTTATGATCAGTGTCATGCAATGCCTAAACCGGATTTGTTTAAAAATGAAGAAGCAAGCAGGATGATATCTATAGCTGGACAGCAAACTGTAAATGGCAGAAATAGATGCCACTGGAGGTCCTCTTTCCCATTAATTCTAATAAAGTCAATGCAGTGAAGAATACCACAGGATGTTTAACAGTCTAAATTTCATATATTTCTGCCATCATTATGTCAGTTGAAGCACCATTCATTTTTTCTTTTTTTTGAAGCCAAAAACAATTTAGGATTAAAAAAACTACTGAACCTTTGAATGGACTCAAATTTACCTTCAGCATGTGTAAAATATACATTTTCTGCATGCTGAAGGTACCTACATTGGAAGCAGGAGGAATGGGAAAACATTCCTGCTTAGCTAATCCTAAATTTACTTGGCTGGAAGAGATCAGCATGATGACGATTAAAACAAATGTCTTGCATAAGTGTGTCTATCACACCTTGGCATCAGTGATGATCCTAAATGCTACAGAGCTTGCAGCTTCAACAAAGTATCTCACTTCCAGCAGGACTACCATCAGAGGATCAGCTTATGCCATGTTGATGTGACTCTTGCAAAGTCCTAGTGAATCTACACAGAATATTTGTGGTGAAACATGATGGAAGCAGCTCAGGGACTTACAGTCACATGAAAAAGTAAGTACACCCCATGTAAAGTTTTGACTCTTTCAACATATTTCAACATACAGCTATTTGATCTGCATTTCAACAATATTGATAGATAAAGGTGATATAATATAACAAATACAATGAAACATTTACATTTTGTAGTCCATTGTATAATTTAAATAAACATAAATACAAATTTCGCATGTGGAAAAAGTAAGTACACCCTTGGCTCTAATAGGTGGTATTGCCCCCTTTGGCAGAAACAACCTCAAGGAGGCATTTCTTATAACTGTCTACCAGTCTCTGACATCGACTGGGAGAATTTTTTGCCCACTCCTCCATGCAGAATTTTTTCAGCTGTGCGATGTTTGAGGGGTTTCTTGCATGCACAGCTCGTTTCAAATCCCCCCACAACATCTCGATTGGATTTAGATCCGGGCTTTGATTTGGCCATTCCAGAACCCTCCATTTATTTCTTTTCAGCCATTCCTTGATGGATTTACTGGTATGTTTAGGGTCATTGTCATGTTGCAAGGTCCACCTTTGGTTGAGCTTCAACTTTCCAACAGATGGCCTCACATTATCCTCAAGCACCCTCTGGTACAATGACGAATTTGTAGTGGATTCTATGATGGTGAGCTGCCCAGGCCCTGATGCAGCAAAGCTGCCCCAAACCATAATATTTCCACCACCATGCTTTACAGTTGGTATCAGGTTCTTGTGGTCAAATGCTGTCTTTGGTTTTCGCCAAACATGTTTTCTGGTACCGAGGCCAAATAGCTCTACCTTTGACTCATCTCTCCAGAGCACATTGTTTCAGAAGTGCTGGGCTTTGCCTAGGTGTTCATTGGCAAACTTTAGTCTTGCCCTGACATTCTTTCTGGACAGCAAAGGTTTCCTCCTGGCACACCTCCCATGTAGATCAAATTTGTGCAGCCTCTTTCTAATGGTAGACTCGTGCACTTTGACATCAACAGTCTATCACAAGTCTATCACAACTACAAGTCTATCACAACTAACTACACTGTAGGTCCCGTGATGACATTCTGGGGTTCTTAGAGACCTCTTTCAGCATCTTGCGGTCTGCTCTCGGGCTGAACTTGCTGGGGCGGCCTGGCCTGAACAAGTTGGCAGTTGTTTGGAATCTTCTCCACTTGTAGATGATCTTCCGGACAGTCGAATGATTGATTTCAAATTGTTTGGAGATCTTTTTAAATCCCTTCCCAGACTCGTAGGCATCTATAACCTTCTTTCTGAAGGCCTCAGAGAGCTCTTTTGATCTAGGCATGGTGATGCCGCACACTTCAACAACAAAGAGCAAACCAAACGAAATGTCTGATGTTCAAATAAGACAGGTTCCTCCAAGATCCTCTCTAACGATGTTCTAATCATTTGCACTTGAGCTGGTGCACCTGATTCTAATTTTAGGTATTTGAAGTAGTGATAAATGTAGGGGTGTACTTACTTTTTCCACATGCAAAATTTGCATTGATGTTTATTTAAATTATACAATGGACTACAAAATGTAAATGTTTCATGATATTTGTTATATTATATCACCTTTATCTATCAATATTATTGAAATGAAGATCAAATAGCTGTATGTTGAAATATGTTGAAAAAGTCAATACAGTGGTACCTCGGCTTACGAGTGCCCCAACGTACGAGTTTTTCGGGATACGAGCCGTCGCTCGGGCGGTTTGTTGCTTTGGGATACGAGCCGAGATCCGATGTACGAGCTCAAAAAATTTATTTTTTTGAATTTTCCGGTTGTGGCTTCCGGTTCCGGTCACGCGGTTATCTTGCCGTGAAAGCATCTCTGCTTGGATATAAAACACGCAATCGTCGAAATACATGAGCGAGGAATCTCCTTGCTCCAGCCGGTGACGTCATCGGCGGGGATCCCCGCCTCCAGAGTGGCTGGTCACGTGACCGCCAAAGCGTGTCGCGCGTGCGGGTATAATGAGCTACACCTGTGGATCACGTGACCACGGAAGCACGCCTCGCTTGAGAGGCATGGCTTTCGGTTTGCGTTTTGCTTTATAAGGCGCGATAAATGGGCTTTTGAGTGTTAGCGGTTCATGGCGTTGACGGTTCATGGCGGTTGACGGTTCATGACGGTTCATGACGGTTCATGGCGTTGACGGTCAAAAACCCATTACATCAATTTTACCAGGCACTGTACAGTAAGTACAGTGGACACCAAATGCACGGTGGAAGGCTAGAAGTAGAAGATCGTCCAAGACAAGTGAGAATAAGCCATACTTTGGAGATGACGTCATTCGCTGGTCCGATAACCAAAGATGTGGTATAAAAAACCAGGTGAGCTAACAATGCAGCAATGAAGGAATTCGGCCAAGGCACCGGCACACAACGACCTACCTACATCGAAAGACTCAATGCCAATGGTGACAGAAGCCAAGACGGCTGGCTTAAACACCGCCGAAAGACCACGGTGTACCAACTTACGATGCAGAACATCTTGCACTTAATATGATGACAACAGGTGCCATCCTCTGACGTACCATTACAGGTACAGGTACAGTACACGTGAGCACAGAGCAAAAGTTCACTGAAACCGAGATTAAGAAAAAAGAAAAAACACCTCGTGGTCCGTGCTCGATATCCGAGTTTCAATCTTTTCAAACACATGATGCTCTCGGTCACGGTATCTCCTGCGAGCTGCTTCTCCTTCAACCACACAAACAACAACTTCTCCATATCTTCATGGATAGAGGTCCGGAGCTTTGAAATAATCGTAACGCCCTTGGCTGGCGTTATAGCCTTTATGGACTCCTGCTTCAAAATCGTACATATCGTAGAAGGAGTACGATCGTACTGCCTCGCCAAGTCGACAACACGCACACCTCACCTGGCATGCTCTTCTCCTCTGCTTAATAAAACCAGTTTATTTCTTTACATTCTCTTGTATTATGTACAGTATATACGAGGTCGTGCTTGTTTATACATTATTTGTTATTTATAAAGTACATTTTTGTTATTTAAAAGCACCTAACAAAAAAAATTGGTGTTTTTTTTTTGAGGCTGGAACGGATTAATAGCATTTCAATGCATTTGAATGGGAAAATTTGCTTTGACTTACGAGCGATTTGGCTTACGAGCTCCGTCACGGAACGGATTAAACTCGTAAGCCGAGGTACCACTGTACTTTACATGGGGTGTACTTACTTTTTCACGTGACTGTAATTCTCTTCCCATGCACAGATGCATGCAAGAGTAGCTGATGTGTTCTTTATTAACCAAATTGCATGTCGGATAATATTTTGAGGGTGAGAGTAGGTGAGAGTGTGTGAGATCTTCAGAATTTCTTCTGTTTATGACATACCCATAAATCACACAAAAAAATTATAACAAACGTCTTGCCAGCATGGGTCTTCTGAGTCGAGGACAACAGCAGCATTTGTTTTTTTCGGTTCTTTATCTTCGACAATAATTACCGCAAAAAAACATTTTTTGAAACAAAAGGAAAAAGAATATGTGAAAATAATTTCATAATTCTACATGAGACCACACAAATAATTAAATGACTAATTAAAATAATTGTGGAGTTTTAAAACTGAGGGTTCAAATGAAATCATCCTGAGACATCCCTGATTTAGTGACATTCAATAATTTTTTTCAAAAAAACCCCCCAAAAACAACTAACTACAAAAAACCCCCCCAAAAACCAACTAACTACACTAATTAACAGGTTTTCAGGCAAAAAGTGGGAATCTAATAATTAGCAGAAGTTTGGCACGTCTGTACCTCTGAGATTACAGAATCATTGTTGTATTTCATCTGTTATATTAAGCATTACTTTTTCCACCCCCTGGAATGTTCAATGCGATGCTTTTTGGATTTCACAATCGCATGACATCGTCATTTCTATTATAGAATATTTTTTTCCGAAGCACATAAAGGTCCATCGTCTCCCACTGCTGCTGACAAACTTTCCAAACTCAGTCTGGTGTAGTGCGGCATCGATTTACAAGAGCCTATTTTAGGAGGCCAGAAGCACGAAGATTCATGGGTGATGCATCTGGTCATTTAACAGGAATGACTTCAAAGATAACATCTTGAATTCTGGTTCTTTGCGGCATATTTTTCATAAAAGTGACTGTTGAATGAGATGTATGTATGGCTGTATGCTTCGGCTTGGTGGCTATCCACTATGTTTATTAGTCCCCTACCGGTGTACACCGGAGGGGACTACAGGTTTTCACGCCGTCCCTCCGTCTGTCAGTCTATCAGTCTATCAGTCCGTCACGCAAAGAACAGTTTTCCGGACTTTTTTTTTCTAAACTCTTAATGCTAATGATTTCAAACTTGGTACATGGTTTCCTCATGAGAAGTTACAGATCAAGTTCGAACTTCACGACGTTTCGATCATTTTTGACAAAGTTATGGCACTTTGAACTTTGGTAATTTCCCCAAAAGTTTTCCGGACTATAATTTGGAGTGCGGTAAGTCAAAGCTGTTAATATTCCTTGTGTACAATATGCTGTAATCGTGGACTGTTCTTTAAAATGCTTTCCTAGAATAAGCATCAAGTCAAAAACGTTTTCACTGAATTTTGTTTCCATTGACACAATTCTTCATATCAGGCAAGAATACATTGAATTCACATAGTTTACCAATAAATCAACAATACATCTGGGGAGGGTGGAGTGTCACTTTACCATATGCTTCTGTGCGTATAATCTGCGTGAATACTTCTTTAAATATGTATCTGATACTCTGCCCTCTTAGCAGTATATACAGTATGCGTCAGAAGTAACCTAGCTTCCACGGTCCGCGGATAACCAGGTCAGGATAACCCGGTCAGGATAACCCGGTCTCACATCATCCGCGCCCACATTCAACTGTGCATAAATTTGCATATTTAATGAGGTTCGTCTGTCACACTTTGGTTTCCGTGCGATAACTCCACCAAACATTGGCTGATTTCAACAAAATTGTGTACACACGTGTCTCAGCATAACTCAGATCAAGTTTGAAAACCAGCATCAACCGTGCATAAATTTGCACATTTTTTAAGATCCGTCTGTTCAGTGTGCCGTTCGCAGGTGGGGTGAATTCGAAAATTTTCTCATCCTGTATATATACCGTGCTAGCCATGACACCTTTGTTATACAGTATAGAAGATTATTAGTCCCCTACCGATGTACACCGGAGGGTACTATAGGTTTGCACTCCGTCCCTCCGTCTGTCAGTCTGTCAGTCTGTCAGTCTGTCAGTCTGTCAGTCTGTCCGTCCGTCCGTCCGTCCGTCACGCAAAGATCAGTTTTCCGGACTTTTTATTCTAAGCTCTTAATGCTAATGATTTCAAACTTGGTACATGGTTACCTCATGATAACCTACAGATCAAGTTCGAACTACACAACGTTTCGATCATTTTTGACAAAGTTATGGCACTTTGAACATTGGTAATTTCCCCAACAGTTTTCCGGACGACAGACTGCCGGTAGGGCACATGTATTGCAGCGCAATACTCAGAATGCTCGTTGAATTTCCATTGAGATTCCAATTTCCTTCCTGAAATATGGGTTTCAAAACTAAATATTGATACACTGCAGTGTTAGCCTTGACTTTGCATGTTTTGCACTCCCCTGTGCCATTATAACGAAAACGAGCTCTCACCATCCTTTGGATAAGGTTTCTTGGCATTTGCGATACCCTGTTTGATATTCATTAAAATCCATGCTGTAGTGGTAAATGGCTCTAGGTTTATTATAGTAATCAAGATAGATCCATGCTTATTAACTGAGTGTCACCACACACTCCCACTGTATCCTGCACTCATATAGCTTTCCTATCAGTGATCTGACAGAAGAGCCTCCAGGTTTCGACCTTTCCCGGAAACAGTGGTCGGCATTCAACGGAATCCATACTCTCCATGCAAGGAGGTCACACCCCCTCCACAAACGGAATTTCAAAGGCAGCCCAGCATGCGACTCTGGTCATTCAGATCAGGCTATTCATCACATTGTGAATGAGTGTCACCTACGTAAAATTGATAAAGGAGTTAGTGTAATCCATCTAACAACAAACAGTGCTGTGACTTGGCTGTCCAACCTAGACTTAGATCTGTGAGCTGTAATTTGACATTTGCAAGAAAGAAAAAAAAAAGAGATGCCTTTCTGGCATTTGTCCTGCATTCTTCAATGTGCTTTGTTGCAACTTAAAAACATGCTCTCAAATGGTTTGTGCAGCTGCAAATCCTATGTAATTATTTAATTTACAGAATGTACTGACTCTCAGTCGTGATGCCGTGGCTCTCAGTGGGAGGAATTTCTTGCAGCATCCAATTCTTGATTTTTGTAACATTTTAATTTATTTATTTATATAAAGTCTAAGGAAGGCTTATGTAAGAACTGCAACACAAACTATGCACACATTTAGACAAATGTATGAGACAACACCACACTTAACTTCAGACAAACACAGCTGCTGAGCTTCGATGGAGTGACATAACTTTCCGGGGCACTCTGGGTACTGGCGACGCCATCTTTATGACATTGCTTTTCTCTCCACACTAAGCAGGGTAATCAAGGCCAAATTTCCTCCTCCCTGTGGAGGCCAACATATGGAGGTTTGTCCATGCAATATCCTTCAAATACTGACCATCAAAACGAGAAAGCAGCACATACTATTTTAAAGTATTTGGTCTGTCTCAGAATTGAACCGCCGAACTCCCAGACTCAGAGCAGATGCTCCAAGTACAAGATGCATGGAGCAGATGCTCCAAGTACAATGCCACCAGAGCTGGTAAGTGCAGTATCTTGTGAGAGTAGGATCTTTTGGGGGGAATCCAAGCCACTGGTTTCTGCTTCCTGGATTTTGTCTTTGTGTTCTAAAAGTCCTGGAATAAGCTAATGTGCCTCTTAATGAAATGCTAAAGTTGAGCTTCTTTCACTGATTAATGATGTCTCAGAGTATCCAATATGGTAAAGGGTTGTAATGTATACCTCCCACCAGGATTCAGATTTTGGAGGCATGATCATTTTTCACCCAAAAGTACTCAAACAGAAAAGTAAGAAGATGCATGAATGTCTTCAGAGAATTCAAATCATACAATGCACCTGCATTACAATGGAAAATATAACCCTTTGAAGTTATTACCATCATTTCCTAATAACCCTCTGTATTACACACTCTTTGCTCATGGTTGAATAAGTGGTACAGATGTGTCAAAATTACACATAACAAGGAATAACAAGGAACTTCGGTGCAGGTGGAGGCTATTCGGCGCATCATGCCTGCGCTACACCAACACCAGAGCAAATAAATCTGTCTTGGGCCACAGACACAATCTCAATGTGGGGACGGACAGGATGGTGGAGGTGGGGGTGTCATATATGCAAACAAAATAATATTTAAACTAAGAGTATTTTCATTATTTCTATAAGTAAATGTTTTTACATTGTTGTTTTTTGTTATTTTATTTGTTTATTATGTCTGGTATTGGGTTGAGGAGGGTATAGGGTGCAGGCGGTGGTATGGTGAGGAATGCACAAAGACCGCGACCACACTCTCACCATATGATGAGACCATCCCAGAGACATCATAATCACTATGCATGTAAAATATCACCCGTCCACACACAATCTACCGACAAGTCCTACCAATATCCCTGTACCCCTCTATCTCCAATACTTTTTGGTATCTATATCTAATTCCAATTTAAAACTATTTCCTCTTTCTGCTGCCACTACCTCTCCAGCGAGACAATTCTATGCATTAACTACTCTCTGAGTGACCGACCTGAATTCTATGAGAGGAAGACAAATGATGAATTGCGAAAGATGATGGGAATAGAGCCTGTGATTGATGCTGTGAAGAGGAACAGGTTGAGATGGTTTGGTCATGTGTTGAGGAAGGATGAAAGTGACTGGTTGAGAAGAGTGATGGAAATGAATGTAGAAGGAAGTAGAGGACGGGGAAGACCGAGAAAGACTTGGCTAAAGATGGTCGAAGAAGAAATGCGGGCAAGGGGGTTAACAAGGGGAGATGCAGAAAATATGGCAAAATGGAGAAGATTGTCATGGGGACCGCAAGGCTAACCCCCGCTCTAGCAGGGAAAATGGCCTTAAAATGCATGTTGTTGTTGTTGTTTGAGTGACCGACCCCTGCCTCACTACAGTCTTAACTCTCCTCTTATTTACTTTTAGGCTATGACCCCTGACCTGACCTTGCTCACTCACAGCCACTCTTTGCTTACTATCAATATGTCAGTTTCCAATCCAGTTAACTACCAACCAACTACTGAATAAGCCCTTACCATAGCTAACATTGTAGCGGCTGCCGCTGGGTTTTCACAATCGCCTTGCACCTATCAAGGACGCGGAGCGATCACCATGCCGGGCTCGTCCAGGACGCCCGGGCAGGCCCGCGCTCAACTTGCCAGGCCTCGGTCGGGACGCCCGGGCAGGCTCGCCCTCAACTTGCCAGGCCGCAGCCAGGACGCTGGGCCACGCCCCCTGGCGCCGGGCCTGGGCAAACCCCCTGGGATAATAGATATATATTGCTGACCGATAAACGGGTTTTCAGAGTGCCTGAGTGTTTGATTTCATTAAAGCAACTCGGATGAATTCTAGCTTTTTGTCGCGTCCATTCTTCCGATCGACGTGGGAGCCCCAGCTCCTTCAACATCCTCCAAAGTGGTGCTTATAAAACCATACACTGCATTTCCCTCATCCACCCAGTCAGAAACTGCTTCATAGAACTACAATTAATTAATTTAACCTGACGTGGCTTTTGTAAATCTGCGCCGACTAATTTAGTTTGACTTTATTTAAATGGTTCCCCATCTGTTGCATATTTAAAGTCTCCTACATCTTCTCTTCAACTGAAGTTAAACAGGTCTATGGTGCCCCTATTCTTCTCTGGATCCATTCTTAAATAACGGTGTTACATTTCCTACTCACCAATCCTTTGGTATCTGCTCTGGCTCCAAATAGCTTTAAAAGATCTGTCTCTCCCCCTCCATCCTTTCCATCTCTTCACATGGCACCACAGCCAACTCCACTTGTGTTTTTGTTTTTTTGTATACAGAATCGAGGCTCCTGTAAGAGCTAACACATTGAACATGAAAACATGCACAGACACATAAAATATACAATGAAGGGAGCGGGAGACAAGAGGGGAAGGGAGAGGGAAGCACACAGGCACAACAGCAGTAGAGAACAAGGATGAATTAATTAATTAATTAATTATGTTTTCTTCCAGATCATGTGTCTCCTACCCGTCATTCTCAGTACCCACCCGACTCAGACGCACCCAACTACTCCTGGACTCTGTGCCCATTGCACCTGAGAATGTGGAGATGTTGCTGACAACACTAGACACTGATTCTGCAACTGGATCAGACGGCATCAGCTCACGTGCCCCAAAAAACCTGCTCTGCTGCTCTTGCACTTCCTCTCTCTGCCCTTTTCACTTTAGAATTTGCTCTAGGTCATGTGCCATCTTCTCAGCAGTCAGCCAACGTCAGTCTCAGCAGTCAGCCATCTTCTCAGCAGTCTCAGCAGTCAGCCAACGCATTACATAAAAGAGGTGCAAAAAGCAATCTTCTTAACTACAAACCTATTAGCTTACTTCCAATCATCAACAAGGTCATGGGATCCATCATGAAGATGTGTGACATCTTTCCTTTTCCACAACGGCTTCATCTCAGATCACCAATTCCGATTCAAACTAGGTCACTCCACCTTGCACATGCTGCTCATACTCTCCCAACAATGGACAGAGGCTCTCAATCTCAGACATGAGACCAGAGCCATCTCCCTAGACTTATCTCAAGCTTTCAATACAGTCTGGCATTCTACCTTACTCTCCAAACTCTCTGCCAATGGAATCCAAGGCCAACTCTACTCTTGGGTTTCTGACTTCCTCTACTCTCATGCCGAACGTGTGGCTTCCAATGGAATCCCTTCATCTTCTCTCCCTGTAAAGGCTGTAGACCCCCAAGGCAGTGCTCTGGGCCCAGTCCTATTCCTAACCTTCACCAAATATCTCTCTGACTTTCTGGAAAACCACCTTTTTGCTGACAACTCCACCCTTTGACATGACGTCGCTCATCCTTCAGATAGTCAGGCAGCATTAGTAGGGGAGCTCCCAATAGAGTTCGTGACCATTTTCCCGTGATCAAGGTTTGAAGGTTGATTTTGAAAGATAAAGAAATATATAAAAAAACAAGCTTGGGTATCTTTTTTTTAAATGTGGGCTAACTCGGCCAGAGGACAAAATCCAAGATGTCCGCCAAAACCGCGAAATCGGGCATATTTCCGCCTACGTGAATGCTACATATACATATTGGGTGTCCATATGTGGGTTTTTCTGGGCCCAGATCTTGCATCTTACATCAGTCAAGTGATATTGTGACTTAAAATGATATTAAATGATTAATGTTGACCAAAATCCAAGATGGCCGCTGCAAAAAACCATATATTGTATATGTTCATAATTGTGCATACCATAGATTCATCGCTGGCGTCTAAATACAGTTTTACATGACTAGTGTTTTCATTTATAACCTTATTGTTACTATGAATGACTTTTTGAGCAGGTAACGAACCAAGATTGCTGCCTTATCTACAAGATGGTTTGATTAAGTTTCACAGGTATTTGTTCACAGGTAGTTGTTAGTATTAATTTCCAGGGAGTACCAGGGTGGACAATGGATCAAGGCATTACAGTTAAGTATATTCAACTAATAATACTTAAAATATTAGTTAAGTCCCTTTCTTTAAGAGATAAAGATCTGTCCTGTTCAATATTTAAGTTCAGTTAAGTATTAACATCATTCATATCATGCTGTCTGATGTACGGTATGTACAGTAAGTAATAGGTTTTATTTTTCATTGCAGAGTATACCATGGCGACACCACCCATTCAAGGAAAGAAGAGAAAGAGTGAAGATGAGGACCAGCCTCCAGGACTATCAAGCTCCAGTGAGTGTATCCTCTGTCATAAGCATTGTGATGAGGAAAAGAGTAGCTTAAGCCCAGAAGCCTGGCAGCATCTCCAACAACAAGCAGAACGATGGAGAGGATTGGACAAATACGGTCAAGTCTTTGATGCAGTGCCATGGCACAATGGACCAGCTGGAATATATTTCCACAAACTGTGTAAAGTTCAACTGGCCAGTAACTATAAATTGGAGCAGGCACTAAAGCGACAAAAGAAATGTTTTGAAACAGAAATCTCTCGCAGCGATGATGTAGCTGACGAAGCACCTGGACCATCTTGCGCTCAGAGACAATCACGATCACAAACCGGTATTATACAAGACAAACATTTGTGTATTTGGTGTATGAAGGGAGAAGACCTGAAACATCCTGGACGGGACAAGTGGCACATCATGCAACAAATGGATGCATGGCATGTCTTCAAAGGTCACACAGTCCATCTGGACGACGAGAATATGCGGGATCGCATTTTGACACTGATGGATTCCACGTCAGATCCATTTGCCACAGAGATCCGCTACCATCGGTCATGTTGGACGAAATACATCAAAGTCCATGATTATAATGATCAACATTTGCACATGCACAATGTACGACTGGCAGAAGTACGTCAAATGTTTTTCAAACATGTGCGCACTGTAATTTTTGAAAGACATGAACTCCGAACACTACAGAGCCTTCTACAAGACTACACGCAAATGCTGGTGAACTTTGGCATGACTGTGAACACTGTGAAGTCTAGCACAATAAAATCTATGCTCCAAACGGAATTCAGCGACCAAATTGGTTTCCACGAAATAGTTACAAAAAACAAGAGCTCAATGGTTTTTGACACGTCAGCTGGTGGAACATACATAGAAGCTGCTGTAAATTGCCTAGGTGCAACTGATGACCAACTCGTCTCAATTGTAGCGCAACGAATTAGAGCTGAAGCAGCAAAAGTATCGCCAATGATCTGGCCACCTCACATTGACGATTTACTCAATGAGGACGAAACAAGCAGCCTACTGAAACAGCTCATTTCCCGTCTAAAGTCTTCAAAACCTCAGCGTGACCTTGATATGGAGGATGACGACTCTGCAGTTATCGCTTTGACTGCCTTGCTCTCTTCATATATGACAGGCAAACGAACTTCATTTGGAACAAGGTTGTCTGTTATGATACACGGACTAACCAGAAGCCGGGAACTTGTCGAGTTATTGAAAAAATTCTCAATTGGGATCAGCTACAAAGACGTGCTACATCTCTATGATGCTTGGGCCAAGTACGATATTGAGCAGAACAAAGCATGTCCAGAGGAGCTTGCACTGGGTATGCCAGGGACAGCAGTAATGGACAATGATGACTTTTCTGAGGACACGCTAACTGGCGCGAACACTTCACACCGTACAAATGTTATGTTTGTCCAGCCACTTGATTTGGTTCATGCTCCAGAGGAATCGGCCCCAGAATTAACAATTCCCAAGTCTAAAGAAATGAAGCATCTTTGCATCGATCAGCATAAAGTCCATCCTTACAAGACTGTCCAGCGTGGAGCTCCAAGTATGCGAACAGGTGTTGACATTACTCCTTCAGATACTAAAGTCCAGAGGCAGCGAGGACTCATTCATGCCATGGCACATCTAGATGAGACTCATACACCACCTGCACCATGCAGTCAAACAGTTGGGGGATTTGCAGGTTTCCAGTCAACAGTTCAGCCGCATGTTGTCAAAAGCAAGCCGTATTACTTCTTGACTTTTCCAAATCCTCCTGGAAAATCTGTAGTGCACGAAATAATGTGCCGGATGGTTGATGCAGCAGGCAAAAAGAACATGCCCTTCATCCAGTTGGTAGGAGATCAACCAGTGTATGCCTTGATAGTGCAAATGAGATACGAACACCCTGATAAATTCAGTGTCGTGTTGCCTTCTATGGGCCCATTTCATATTCACATGTCTTACATTTCTGCCATGAATAAGCGTTTTCACGGGTCTGGCTTGTCTGACATCCTCGTTGCGGCAGATGTTATTGCAGAAGGGTCTGTGGACCAGGCATTACGGGGCAAACACTACAAGAGGAGCATACGATGTCTCCGATTGATGTATGAAACTCTGCTGAGAAGAATCATACAACAGTCACTACAGAATGGGGGAAGCATCTCAGATGAACTTGAAGCTCACTTGACTGTCCTGCGGAATCCTTCCTCAACAGCAGAAGAACGGCAGGAATGTTATGCACTTCTGGAAGCCAACCAAGAGGTTATTTCATTGGTGGCAGATGAGTTCAATAGAATTGAGGAGTCCGGTGGTTCAATGGCAAAGTACTGGATCACATTTATGGAGATGACTGAAATATTGATGATGAATCTGCATGCGTTGAGAATCCAGAACTGGGAACAAGTCAAGTCGACATTACGTTTAATGCTACCATGGATCCAGATTTATGACAACGATAAATATGGACGGTGGTTGGTTGAGTATTGGCTGGAAATGGAATCCCTCCCAGAGGATGTAGCACAATACATGCGAGATGGCTTATTTGCTCAATCCATGTCGGGAAAGCCTTACTCATGTTTGCCATTGGATCTCTGGATCGAGATGACAATGAACAAGGGTTCAAAGATGAAAGCTGGCTGGCTCAAAATTTTGAAGAACGAAAAGATGCTGCTGTCACATTCCCGAAATGCTAACAATGTTAATAGAGTCCGATCCTCACTGCATGATCCTGCCAGCACATCAGAATCAAAACGACATCACAGTGAAAATGCTCCCACTCGCATGAAGGAAGACGAACAAGCTGTACAAGATATTAACAACTGCATCACTGAATTCGGCTGTGACCCTTTCAATGAAGAAAACAAGGTCTTGAAGTCACTACAGTCTGGAATGGTAGCTTCTGATGACCTCATTCAAGATTTTGAATCGGTCCACACCGATGGCGAGAAATGCTTGAAGGCATTCTGTGAAGACAGAATGTTCAGCAGCAACAAACCTTTCCATGCAACCATTCACAGGAATTTGAGACGGAACTTCAGCAACCCACCTTCAGTCAAGACTGGCGAGCGCATCATGAAGTCAGACGCAATGGAGAACAGAGCGATGGCAGCAGTTGTCTCACTTGCTGAAAATGACACCGAAAATTTCACCTTGTCAGAGATAATGTCGTACCGAGTCACAGATGAATGTCTGCCAATATTCAATATCAACGGCACCATGAAAAAAGTGCAAAAATCTAAGTTGGTAGAAAAATTCAAGCTACATGCGTTGGAACCAACACCAGACAAGTACACGGCGATCCTGGACATGGGATTTATATGGCGTTTGTCTACGCCATCGGTAGAAGACAGGGAAAAGGCTGATGGAATTTCCTACACCTGGGGAGACTACGCATCGAAGGTGTTCGCCGTCATTATGAGCAGACATAAATATGCATCACAAGTTGTGTTTGTCAATGACAGATATGATGTTTCCCTGACCGTCAAGGATAGCGAACGCAAGCTTCGAAAAAGCACTTCTGGATTTTCAGATGGCTCCAAGAATGTATTTTTCAAGCAGTCGGACAAATTCCCATCTGCCAAAGGATTTCAAGACTTCTTCCACAATGCAACAAACAAGCAGCACCTACAGATCTTTCTCAGAAACGAGTTCAGCGTGTTGTACCGAAACTATTCTAACACTGAATTTGTCTACTGCGTTGGGCCCACATGTGTCAATCTATCGACAGGTTTGCCTGTTACAGACTTCCAGTGTGAACAGTTAGAAGCAGACACATGCATGTTCTTCATCTACTCACAAATACGTAAAGCTGGAATAGAAACACCTGTTATCATCGACGCAGAAGATACGGACGTGCTTGTATTGGCATCATATGTTGCTCATAGAACTGAAGGGGTGCTCGCAATGAAGTACAAAAAGCAGTTCATAGATTGTACAGCTTTCTGCCCGAAGGAAATAGCAGATATCATAGTTCCTCTTCACGTCCACAGCGGCTCAGACACAACAGCAGCATTCTTTGGACATGGGAAGAAAACCATCTTCGACATATCATCCACTTCACCTGAAGCTAGAGCGTTCCTCAGTGAAGTAGGGAAACACCTACCGGTCCCTCAGCAGGTGCTTGATCATATGACGCTGTACACCATACGGTACATATACAAGGACAAACAAAGTACCACTCTGTGTGATGCTCGGGCCAGGAAGTGGCGACAAATGAAAAGGAAATCAATACTGCGGCTTCCACCAGACAAAGAATCCCACGATTTGAAAGTCAAGAGAGTGAACTATCAAACCTACGTGTTGCTCAACTACGAAAAACCTGATGCGCCACCGTCTCCTTTATCTCATGGCTGGCATCTCGAGGAAGGCATGTGTCTTCCATTGAGGTACATTCACCCAGCACTCCCAGAAAAACTAACTCAGGCTTTGGAAAGCAGCCCAACTATGGATGATCCAGTCGAGTCTGGGTCCGAGACGGACGATTCGGACAGTGAATAACAATTTCAATCTATCCAACACAAACAAACTGTTATAACAACTATTGTCATTTTCAACCCTACCGTATATGCTACTTGTGCAATGTGTATCACTGCTTGTAAATGTAATGTCATGTCACTGTAAATATAATAAAACAAAATAGAGAAAGATAAATTCTTTCTTACTGATTGCAAATGAAAACCTTGAACATTGTGTCAAATAAAAGACGTTGCAATAGATACAATGTACAGTAGCCATAACTGCTTATCTAACGGGCGAGAGGTAGCCATCTTGGCTCGTTACCTGCTCAAAAAGTCATTCATAGTAACAGTAAGGTTATAAATGAAAACACTAGTCATGTAAAACTGTATTTAGACGCCAGCGATGAATCTATGGTATGCACAATTATGAACATATACAATACATGGTTTTTTGCAGCGGCCATCTTGGATTTTGGTCAACATTAATCATTTAATATCATTTTAAGTCACAATATCACTTGACTGATGTAAGATGCAAGATCTGGGCCCAGAAAAACCCACATATGGACACCCAATATGTATATGTAGCATTCACGTAGGCGGAAATATGCCCGATTTCGCGGTTTTGGCGGACATCTTGGATTTTGTCCTCTGGCCGAGTTAGCCCGCATTTAAAAAAAAGATACCCAAGCTTATTTTTTTATATATATTTTTATCTTTCAAAATCAACCTTCAAACCTTGATCATGGGAAAATGGTCACGGACTCTATTGGGAGCTCCCCTACTACATCCTCTTCCCTTTATTCAGACTTTTACAGAATCACAAGGTGGTCAAACACTTGGAATATGTCTTTCAATCCAAACAAATCTCACCCTCTCACTCTTTCACTGAAATGACCATGTGGCAAACCCTCCCATATATTTTCTTAACCATAATCCTACCAACAAGGTCTTTTTGGACCACAGGCCTACATTTTGCTGTGTTATTTCTATATTGGTTTAACAATCCTATTGAGGAAATTCAGTCACTCAAACTCTTGGGTCTCACTCACTTTTATCCACTATCTTTCTTGAGCAAATCACATTTCAAAGTTGTCTTCCAAAGCTAATCGCCGACTGGGCATCCTCTGCCGTACATAGTCCTTCCTTCGCACAACTAAACTCTATTCCAACTACAAGGCCTTCATCCACAGCTTGATGGAGTGCTGCTCTCCACTCTGGGCTGGCACCCCTGCATCAGACCTTGCTCATCTCGATGACGCGTAAACCAAGGCCTTCAAGATAATTGGAATCTCCCGTGATGAAGCTGATTATATGGGCCTATCACAGACAGGTCTGCAGTCTCTCTGTCTTCTATCGCCTTCTTTCTGGTCTTGCACCCTCTGCTCTTTCCTTGCTTTGTCCTCCACCAGGTTTCTGCAAGGTGCATGCAGTCCACCATGAACCCCCTTCTAGTGAAACTCCCAAAATCAAGAATCACTGCTCACCTCCACTTATTTGTTCCCATATTTCTGCCTGTGGAAACACCTTTAAAGTTTTCTTAAATGCCATTCTTCTCTCCAAGTCTTCAAGACAGCAGTTCACCACCATCTCAGATCATGGCACTGTGACATTTTCCCCCATCCAAAACCATGATCCTTTACACCCACGTTAACCACCCTCCTTTCCCTTCCGCAAACCCACCTCCTTCCCAATTTGCAGTTTTTCCTTCCTGAGATTATGTTGCTGTATCCATCTTGTCCACGCCATACATCCTCCCCTACACGTCATTCCACCCCAAACCGATTGTTTGTCCAAGTCTGCCTCTATTTTTTTCCTTGAACCTGCTTTTGATGCCCTCCCCCCCTCTCTGTTCTGTTCGTTTTGTTCTGTTGTGTCCTGATCCATTCAGTGCTCGAGCTCTTTCAAGAGACTTGACCTTGTATACAAAAAAGAAAAAGATATCAGTTAACATTACGCTTATCTGCTTTGCCACTTACCTCAAAACCCTTTGATGCGTATTGTTGTGGATATGAGGACTGTATATTTTTTGGATTGTGTGCTGTACTATTGTGATTATTGTTTATTCTGTGCCTCCTGCCTCCGGAGCTGTGTAAAGACCAAAAGGGCGTCCCATAGTCCACAAGCATACACGTCAGACAAGTAATAGAATATACCTGTTGATAGTTATCTCTTATTCTGTGTATTAGTGTAAGGCTGTGTCTTCCATTAATTGAAATACTCCATTGCACCAGTGAAAGAGAATAGATTCCCTTTCCTTCCCATCCCCAAAACCTCCATTTCCATATTACATCCCCTCTCGTCACCGCTGAGCCCTCGATTGCCCATATTACCTCCGATCCAATTGCCGCCATTGACCACGAGGCAGGGTTGGGGGAAGGAAGGCGTTTCCCCACCTCGTCAGAGAGGGGAGGAGTGAACCAGCCCCGCTCGACCAACCATGAGCCAGGGGTTTGGCTACAGAGGGCGGAGGAAGAGCGGTCGGGGAGGTTCGCAAAGGTTGAGGGGCGGGGGCCTATATAACCCAAGGCAGGGCGTGTCCAAGAGAGAGATGCGTTTTTACAGAGTCGAGCTTGGAAGCAGAAACGGAGATGCACTTTTGAGCCGAGACAAGGAGGGTCACAAAGAGCTGAGTTGGTCGTCAGTGGTTGCGTTCAGTGGTTGCGTTCAGTGATTGCGTTGAGGGGTTGCGTTGGAGACGGAGTGGTTGGACCAAACAACAGAAGAGAGGAGAGAAGAACCCGTCACGCCAGACCCCCCACCAGCGCGTCGGCTCTGACCGTGATCCGACCCGTGATCCGACCCGTGACCCGACCCGTGATCCGACCCGTGATCCCACGCACACGACAGGATCGGAGGCATCAGCGGCCGTCGAGGTCCCGCCCGACGTCCCGTGCAGGATCAAGCTCCAGCCAGCTCCGTGCCGTCCTCCCCCTCCAGCCACGCACCGCCTTCCAGCCAATCCACTCTGCAATTCCCCGTGTGAGTCGTCTTTGTTTGTTTTGTCCTGGGTAGTTAATTAAGTCTGTATAAGCTAGTATTTTCCCTGTGTCACCTGCGTCTTATGTGCTTGTAAATAAACGTGACTGCTTTCTCTTTGCTTGTGTGTAAATAGTCAATAAATTCAGTCGTATTTCCAAACCTTTCTTTGCCTTCGTTTTCCTCTTTGCATTGCGTCGTTTTCGTCTTTTCCCTCATTGAGCAGCTGGGGTGCGATATGGCCAAAGTCTGGGTGAATCGGGTGAGTTTTGTTAGGTCGCGGTCTTACACCACCGCTCGGTCTATAACATCTAACCGCGATCTATAACAATTGGTGTCTGGGAGTGAGATTCGGGGCCCGAACCAAATTTTTAAAACATCTAGAAAAAAAATTTTGGTCAAAATTACGAGCTGCCGAAATTTGTTTTTTTTTAAGCAAAACCCGAATTTTGAAATCGCGCCATGGCTGTTCAAGGCGACGGGATGCCGTTGGGAGAGATAGACGGGGTAGAATCGACCCAGGACTTAGGAAAAAAAATGGTGGAGGAGAGTAAAGAAGGTGCGGTTGAGGGTGTATCAGGTGCACAAAATGGCGTCCTCACGCATGTGGGTGTAGCGGCACCAAATTTTGCCGTGCCCTTTGTACCAACGGTGGAAGACATGCAATTAATTATGGCTGAAATGGAGGCCCTTTTGGACAGGAACAGGGAGCGATTGTTAAACCAAATGGAAGCTGACAGTGAGCGATTGTTAAACCAAATGGAAGCTGACAGTGAGCGATTGTTAAACAAATTGGGAAACCAAAAGGAAGCAATAACGAACAAATTGGGAAACCAAATTGAAGAAATAACGAACGGAATGAGGGCCGATAGGGAGGAAGGGGAGCAGAGGGACAGAGACCGCAAGTTGGGCGAAAGGGTCCCAGGGGTGCACGAGGAGGTAACGCGAGTCGAAAAGCGCTGGTTGAGCGAAGCGGAGGAAAGCACGGGTACAATGACGGGGGTAGAAATCGCGACCCGGGGCTTGGAAAAGCCGGCGACCGATGAGGTAGAGGGAATTTTATTAAAGCCAACGGTCGTCGAGGTGAGTACAGAAAAAGCGGAAGTGGGCATTGAAATTGAAGAGACTAGGGCATTGCCCGTACTATATCTATATCTAAAATTATATCCCCCCCCTCTATTTACATGAAATGGTTTGGTCCAAAGCGAACGGCTTGCGAGTACAGTGACAATCCCCCCCCCTCTATTTACATGAAATGGTTTGGTCCAAAGCGAACGGCTTCCGGAGTTTGGTAAAGAAATCGCCATCGCGTGCACAAACGCGCAGGAAAGCGAATGAATCGCAAATTCGTTTTTATTAGTTTTAAAACATAGTTTAACGCCAACATAGTTTGCAAACGTGAAATAAATGAATACGCTCTCAAATGTGCCATCCGAGGCAGAGTGTGTCCGCCACGTTCGGCACACGCGATAGTTCGCTGCTCTCTGATTGGTTGAATCGTTTTTTGGACATAGCTCGGTAAGTAATTGTCCGATTAATATGAAACCTTGAAAAGGCACATCCTCGGGTCCCCAGCAATATACCTGGCAAGTTAAAAGTATATCGGACCCGTGGTTGTCGAGAAACAGCGGTCACAGACAAACAGACGTACAGACGTACAGACGTACAGACGTACAAACGTACAGAGATTACTGGAATTATAGATAGACTAGGGCATGCCCGTACTATATATAAGCTAGGACGTGCCCGTACGTGGGTGCCCGTTCCTTGCCAAAAAAAAAAAAAAAAAAAAATTTGTGTAGTGGTGTGTGTGTGTAAACATCCTAGGGCGTGCCCGTACGTGGGTGCAAAAAAACATGCGTGCAAACAACAACAACAAAAAAAAACTTTGAAACCACGTGGCAGTAACGACCACAGAACCCCCCTCCCTCTATTTACATGAATGGTTTGGTCCATTCGCAACGACCACAGAACCCCCCCCTCTATTTACATGAATGGTTTGGTCCATTCGCAAAGCCAAAGCGAACGACCACAGAAACCCCCCCTCTATTTACATGAATGGTTTGGTCCATTCGCAAAGCCAAAGCGAACGACCACAGAACACCCCCCCCCCCCCTCTATTTACATGAATGGTTTGGTCCATTCGCAAAGCCAAAGCGAACGGCGAACGGCTAAATCGCCATAACTCGGTAAGTACTTGTCCGATTAATTTCAAACCTTGAAAAGGCACATCCTCGGGTCCCCAGCAATATACCTGGCAAGTTAAAAGTATATCGGACCCGTGGTTGTCGAGAAACAGCGGTCACAGACAAACAGACGTACAGACGTACAGACGTACAGACGTACAAACGTACAAACGTACAGAGATTACTGGAATTATAGATAGATGACGGAGGTAGCCCGGGAATTGCAGGGAGAAATGGATAATGTACAAAGTCTGTGTTCAAATCATGATGAGATGCTCACTAACCAAATAAAAAGTTTGCAGGTGGCAGAGGAGGTGCGACGAGGTACGGAGGTGAGTGGCAATGTACATGATGTGAGGGGAGATTCAGTCGGCTTGGGGATTGGTTTGGATCCGGGTGTTCGTGAAAGGCCGTTGGTGAGGTGTGTGACAGGACAGGTGTGCAAAAAAAGAGGTGTGCGAGAATGTCCGACCATGGGGTGTGTGAGGAAAAAGTGCACGCCGAGGAGTGAGTGTGCCGTCAAGAGTGAGTTGGTCGAAGCGCGTGTGCGAGGGAGCACAGGGAAGCGCGGTGTGGTGAGTGTTACGGAGGAAGTAACGAAAAAGTGTGCGCGGGAGGATGCGCGAGAAAGGTGTGTAACGGACGGGTGCATGGGGAAAGCGCATGCTGTCAAGAGTAAGGGAGAATGCATGCCTGTGGTGAGTGTTACGGAGGAAGTAACGAAGAAGTGTGCGCGGGAGGATGCGCGAGAAAGGTGTGTAACGGACGGGTGCATGGGGAAAGCGCATGCTGTCAAGAGTAAGGGAGAATGCATGCCTGTGGTGAGTGTTACGGAGGAAGTAACGAAGAAGTGTGCGCGGGAGGATGCACGAGAAAGGTGTGTAACGGACGGGTGCATGGGGAAAGCGCATGCTGTCAAGAGTAAGGGTGAGTGCGCGACCGAGAGTGGAGGTGAGAGTAGTGTGAGTGAAACGGAGCGTGAGTTGGTGGTGGCAGGTGAGCGAGGATGTACACCTGGAATAGAAGGATGCACACCTGGAATGGTAGAGCGTGAGTGGGAATGCACGCTGGAATTGGTAGTGAGACACGTGGTTGGGTGTGCGGGTGAGAGCACACCTGTGATTGTCACAAAGGAGGTGACCGAGACAGGGGCGCGAAGAGGTGTATTGGTGAGGTGTGCGAGCGACGAATGTGTGCCAAGGTGTTCGGTGGTCAGGTGTGTGACCAAGTCGGTGAGCGGAATGAGTGTACCGAGGTGTGTAAGGAAAGGTACGAGGAGAATGGGAACGGCTGCATGTATGAGCACGAAAGGGGTAGCGTATGCATGTAAGCCTGCAGGTGAGGCGTCGACGATAGCCGGGTTAAAGGTTAGGTCGACTTTTAGCCGGATCGGGCCCTCGGTGCGTGCCGGGCTTCGCGTGCCGCGAGAACCGGCGGGGATCCGAACCACGGCGGTTTCGAAAGAACCGCCGTGCGCGATCCACGCTGGGCCTCGCGTGGAACGGCCGCGTCCGGGCTCCACTGGGCGGAGTGGGCAGCCCGATAGGAAGGGTCGTCATGGCGGCCACTTTCTATTGAGACGTGCCGGCAGGTCGAGATCGGGACATTGGATGGCTCCACGCCGAGGTGGTGCATGGGATCTCGGCCCGGGTAAGCCTCCGTCCCTGCCCCGAATGCGGGACGTATCCAGCCGCTGGCACAAAACGACCCGCGTTCATTGCTCGGCTGTACGAAGCCGGGCTGTAGATGTGAATTGGCGCACCGAGAGGACCTAATAAGTAGACGGGTGATGGTGATAGTGATAGTGATTTAAAACGAAATTTAGAAAAGTGAATAGAATTGGCAGTAAATGGAAAATTTTTGAATTGGTTGGAATTTGGTGTGCCAAATTGATAGTGAGAGACCCCCGATGTGGTGGGATGGCAAATCCACCATCCCTCACAGGTGGGGGCAAATGCGCTATAGTTTATGGGGTATATGGCAGTGAAAACTAGCCCGGGTGGGTTAGGTTATATTGATAGGGCCCTAGAAGATGACATTAGGTGACGTTAAGTTTAGTTAGTGACTGATACCGGTAGTGGGGACGCAGGTAGATTAGTGTGGATTATAATGACGAGGGAGCGCAATAGTTTAAAGGGACGACTGGGAAGCGCAAGTTTCAGAGGTGAGAAGTTAGCTGAGATGATGCCGTGTGTGTGAGGATTGAACAAGTGAGAATGGAACAGGTGTGATTGCACAGGTGTGCAACTGAACAGGTGTGTGGAGCAGTGTATGAGTGAGTGATGGTGATGTGTGTTGCGTTGACCAACTGGTCCAGAAAGAGGAGGAGGGTGCAGGTGGCACCAGGTGAGATTGCACAGGTGTGCAACGACAGGTGAATGAAAGACAGATGTATGGAATAAATGGTATGGAGGATTGGAATGGATGGTCGTGGAGTGAGAATGGTGGAAATTGTGGAGTGGAGTGGATGGTGCGAAGGTGTGAATGGGGGAAGAGTGGACCCCCATCACGGATACCCGGGGCGGGTAGTGTAAGAGTTAGGTAGAGGGTACAGGTAAATTGTGGTTGGATATTGGCATCTGTGGTGCGGTTGGAAGAATGATGTTTGGATGGGTGCATTAGTGTTGTGGAAATGGCTGGGCGTGTAGCCTGTTAGTGTGTGTAGTTGGTTTGGGCACTCCACCACTGTAAGGATGTCGGCCAGGTGAGGCCGCAGGTGGGCTCTGGGAGCCGGTAGTAGTTGTGTGAATGGGGCCCGAGGATCCGGAGGACGGACCCGGGTAGCCCAGTGCCAGAGGGCACCATGGGGTGACAGAGCCAGGAGAGGGGCTGCCCCCAGTTAGATAGGTTAGGGTGAGGAGCAGGTAAGCTCGGAGGCAACTGCAGTGGTGGAGGTGTGCAGGTGGGTAGACCCACTGGGAGAGGTACACGCCACAGCCCAGAAATTGTGCGAGGGCACCGGGAGATGAATCGGGGGAGTGAGACCCCAAATTGAAAAGCACCACAGTTTGGCCAATGGGAATTGGTTTTTAGAACCCATAGTGTAAGAGGGCCAATGGTTTGGCCGGAGAAAGACCCCGGGTAGTGTAAAGTGTGTTAAAGTCATTTAGAGGATAGTTAGGATGAAGGATCTCCTCGCACCATCTGCATCCACTCACCTGAGGTGACAGGTACTCCACACCATGCCATGTTTAATTATTTTTACTGTGCAAATGTTTGGAATGTGAGACGCATCATGACGTGGGTGTGACATTGTGCGTAATTCCATCTCTTCCTCCTTATGAGGATTGATGATGAATTGATGATGGCAAATTTTTGAAGTAGAGGGATTGTGGTGACGAATTTGGTATAGGGGAAATATGGGGAAGACGTGACAGTAGTGACGAATTGGTAATGTGTAGATTTTGTACATATGGGGTAAGGGCAAGGGTAGGCTAGGTGACAGGGGGGTGACGTACGGTAGGGACGAGCTTTCTCACTTCGCCCTCCGTACGCATTTTGCCTTGCATTGCCTTATTGACGTGTACCCTTGTGACCTTACCCCTCGCTCAATTGTCTTTCTTTTGTCTCCCACATGACCTGTGCGCCGTTGGGCGCCGAGGGGAGCGTGCGTGGGTCGGCCATTGTGCGCCCGAAATTCCCAGAACCAGCTGTCTGCATCGATGCACCACATTATGGACCACATGTCTGTGGCCGAGCACCACCTATGGACCCCATGGGTTGGGGCATGGCCCCTCTGCTGGAACCGGCCATGAGGGCCCGAAATCTTGCTGGCGGACCTTGGCCACAGGGCACCGATGCCCCACAGGTGAACCACACTAGTCGGCCCTGTGGGCCATAAATAAAATAAATAAGAAGGACACATTGGGCACACTTTATTGAAAATAGGCCGCCAGTAAGCAAAGCAAAATGAAAATGACAACATCTGGAAGACAAATAATAATCACCAGCAGAGGGAGCCGAAGAGCAAGAGACACCTGCAGGGTTAGGGGTTGTTGAATTTATTTTATTGATGAACAGTGGTGACTGCACTGATTGGTGCTTGAGGGTGTGTTGGTGCGTTATAGGTGCTTTCATGGTGCATTGATGCAGAGCAGACTGTCTCCCCCCCAGAAAGAACAATTACAGGTCCTGGGTTAGTTTTGTAAATAAAAATAGCGTCAGTGTAAATAATGCTCCCCACCGTCAGTGTTTAGTTTGAAGACCATTCCGCAATTCGGTTAACTGTGGGCGTAAGTCTGTTAGGTAGGGTGCAATGGAGCAGCGGGACACATTTATTTATGTTTTAAAACTGTCGCACTCAGGGTCAGGTTAAAAGTAGAGGGAACTACACCTACGTGTCACACTAAATAAAAGTTGTAGGCCCGGGACGTGCCTAAGAGGAGGAGGGTGCAGTGTTGTGGATATGAGGACTGTATATTTTTTGGATTGTGTGCTGTACTATTGTGATTATTGTTTATTCTGTGCCTCCTGCCTCCGGAGCTGTGTAAAGACCAAAAGGGCGTCCCATAGTCCACAAGCATACACGTCAGCCAAGTAATAGAATATACCTGTTGATAGTTATCTCTTATTCTGTGTATTAGTGTAAGGCTGTGTCTTCCATTAATTGAAATACTCCATTGCACCAGTGAAAGAGAATAGATTCCCTTTCCTTCCCATCCCCAAAACCTCAATTTCCATATTACATCCCCTCTCGTCACCGCTGAGCCCTCGATTGCCCATATTACCTCCGATCCAATTGCCGCCATTGACCACGAGGCAGGGTTGGGGGAAGGAAGGCGTTTCCCCACCTCGTCAGAGAGGGGAGGAGTGAACCAGCCCCGCTCGACCAACCATGAGCCAGGGGTTTGGCTACAGAGGGCGGAGGAAGAGCGGTCGGGGAGGTTCGCAAAGGTTGAGGGGCGGGGGCCTATATAACCCAAGGCAGGGCGTGTCCAAGAGAGAGATGCGTTTTTACAGAGTCGAGCTTGGAAGCAGAAACGGAGATGCACTTTTGAGCCGAGACAAGGAGGGTCACAAAGAGCTGAGTTGGTCGTCAGTGGTTGCGTTCAGTGGTTGCGTTCAGTGATTGCGTTGAGGGGTTGCGTTGGAGACGGAGTGGTTGGACCAAACAACAGAAGAGAGGAGAGAAGAACCCGTCACGCCAGACCCCCCACCAGCGCGTCGGCTCTGACCGTGATCCGACCCGTGATCCGACCCGTGACCCGACCCGTGATCCCACGCACACGACAGGATCGGAGGCATCAGCGGCCGTCGAGGTCCCGCCCGACGTCCCGTGCAGGATCAAGCTCCAGCCAGCTCCGTGCCGTCCTCCCCCTCCAGCCACGCACCGCCTTCCAGCCAATCCACTCTGCAATTCCCCGTGTGAGTCGTCTTTGTTTGTTTTGTCCTGGGTAGTTAATTAAGTCTGTATAAGCTAGTATTTTCCCTGTGTCACCTGCGTCTTATGTGCTTGTAAATAAACGTGACTGCTTTCTCTTTGCTTGTGTGTAAATAGTCAATAAATTCAGTCGTATTTCCAAACCTTTCTTTGCCTTCGTTTTCCTCTTTGCATTGCGTCGTTTTCGTCTTTTCCCTCATTGAGCAGCTGGGGTGCGATACGGCCAAAGTCTGGGTGAATCGGGTGAGTTTTGTTAGGTCGCGGTCTTACACCACCGCTCGGTCTATAACATCTAACCGCGATCTATAACCCACGTTAACCACCCTCCTTTCCCTTCCGCAAACCCACCTCCTTCCCAATTTGCAGTTTTTCCTTCCTGAGATTATGTTGCTGTATCCATCTTGTCCACGCCATACATCCTCCCCTACACGTCATTCCACCCCAAACCGATTGTTTGTCCAAGTCTGCCTCTATTTTTTTCCTTGAACCTGCTTTTGATGCCCTCCCCCCCTCTCTGTTCTGTTCGTTTTGTTCTGTTGTGTCCTGATCCATTCAGTGCTCGAGCTCTTTCAAGAGACTTGACCTTGTATACAAAAAAGAAAAAGATATCAGTTAACATTACGCTTATCTGCTTTGCCACTTACCTCAAAACCCTTTGATGCGTATTATCTGGAGCTGGAGCTATATACCCTCTCACCTTTTTAGCTGATTTTTTACTTCCTTTTTAGGTGCTTCATTGAATCCTACCTGGATCTCCTTTAAAAGCTCTTCTTCACCTCCTAATACACTCAGCTATTGGTAAATCCCTTGACTGTTCTTTTGTAATTGTGAAGCAAATTTAACAGGCCAGATAAAGTTTTTTTTAATGAAAAAACATGTAGGGATGTAATCCACAAAAAACAACCAAACAAGGTAGGAAGGAATGATAAGCAAGGAATGACATCAAAATACAATACCACAAGCCTTTTACGGATTGCCCTCACGACATCTTTTGACATTTGTCATAGGTGGCAGTAGTAACAATTGTATGTAGGTGTCTACGTTAGAAGTACGTCGTTGTACATTTGTAGTGTTGGTGTAATTGTGTATTTTATTTTTTGTGTGATTGCGATGGAAAAATACCAAAAGATGTTGTGATGGCAATCTGTAAAATTAACGCATTGCCGTGTTGTATTGTGGCGTAATTCCTTCCTTGTCCATTTCCATGCCATTGTATACAAAACGAATTCCATGTTATATTGTGATATTGTGTTGTTATATTGTGTTGTATTGTGATAACGTTCCATGTTATCCCTACGCTTTTTGAAAAAAAAAAACCGGGGGGATATTGTAATCAGCTCCGTCTGTCCGTCCACCCACCCGTTAATCCGTCTGTCATGCTATCTCCTCCTAAAGACCAAAACGGTTGGGCAGAAATTCACCAAACTTGGGAGTTATAATCAGTATCATTGTTGGGCCCACACCCTTGGGCTGGGTCAAAATATTAAATACCGGAAAATGCAATTACTGGTACATTTTAGAATGAAACTTTGTATGTGCAATCAATATTGGGAGATGGATGAAATATTTAACGATTTCTTTTAATTTGACCCCCTGTTCCTTCAAATCGTTCTTGTGGTGATTCCCTGATCTGATGAACCCCTGATGTGGTGAACCCTGATGTGGTGATCCCCTGATGTGATGAACCCCTGATGTGGTGAACCCCTGATGTGGTGAAACCCTGATGTGGTGAACCCCTGATGTGGTGAACCTCTGATATGGTGAACTCTTGATGTGGTGATCCCCTGATGTGATGAACCCCTGATGTGGTGAACCCCTGATGTGGTGAAACCCTGATGTGGTGAACCCCTGATGTGGTGAACCTCTGATATGGTGAACTCTTGATGTGGTGATCCCCTGATGTGATGAACCCCTGATGTGGTGAACTCTTGATGTGGTGATCCCCTGATGTGATGAACCCCTGATGTGGTGAACCCCTGATGTGGTGAACTCCTGATGTGGTGAAACCCTGATGTGGTGAACCCCTGATGTGGTGAACCTCTGATATGGTGAACTCTTGATGTGGTGATCCCCTGATGTGATGAACCCCTGATGTGGTGAACCCTGATGTGGTGATCCCCTGATGTGATGAACCCCTGATGTGGTGAACCCCTGATGTGGTGAACCCCTGATGTGGTGAAACCCTGATGTGGTGAACCCCTGATGTGGTGAACCCCTGATGTGGTGAACCCCTGATGTGGTGAAACCCTGATGTGGTGAACCCCTGATGTGGTGAATCCCTGATGTGGTGAAACCCTGATGTGGTGAACCCCTGATGTGGTGAACCTCTGATATGGTGAACTCTTGATGTGGTGAACCCCTGATGTGGTGATCCCCTGATGTGATGAACCCCTGATGTGGTGAAACCCTGATGTGGTGAACCCCTGATGTGGTGAACCTCTGATATGGTGAACTCTTGATGTGGTGAACCCCTGATGTGGTGATCCCCTGATGTGATGAACCCCTGATGTGGTGAACCCCTGATGTGGTGAACCCCTGATGTGGTGAAACCCTGATGTGGTGAACCCCTGATGTGGTGAATCCCTGATGTGGTGAAACCCTGATGTGGTGAACCCCTGATGTGGTGAACCCCTGATGTGGTGAACCCCTGATGTGGTGAAACCCTGATGTGGTGAACCCCTGATGTGGTGAATCCCTGATGTGGTGAAACCCTGATGTGGTGAACCCCTGATGTGGTGAACCTCTGATATGGTGAACTCTTGATGTGGTGAACCCCTGATGTGGTGATCCCCTGATGTGATGAACCCCTGATGTGGTGAACCCCTGATGTGGTGAACCCCTGATGTGGTGAACCCCTGATGTGGTGAACCCCTGATGTGGTGAAACCCTGATGTGGTGAACCCCTGATGTGGTGAACCCCTGATGTGGTGAACCCCTGATGTGGTGAAACCCTGATGTGGTGAACCCCTGATGTGGTGAACCTCTGATATGGTGAACTCTTGATGTGGTGAACCCCTGATGTGGTGATCCCCTGATGTGATGAACCCCTGATGTGGTGAACCCCTGATGTGGTGAACCCCTGATGTGGTGAAACCCTGATGTGGTGAACCCCTGATGTGGTGAACCTCTGATGTGGTGAACTCTTGATATGGTGAACTCTTGATGTGGTGAACCCCTGATGTGGTGATCCCCTGATGTGATGAACCCCTGATGTGGTGAACCCCTGATGTGGTGAACCCCTGATGTGGTGAACCTCTGATGTGGTGAACCCCTGATGTGGTGAAACCCTGATGTGGTGAACCCCTGATGTGGTGAACCTCTGATGTGGTGAACCCCTGATGTGGTGAACCTCTGATGTGGTGAACCCCTGATGTGGTGAACCCCTGATGTGGTGAACCCCTGATGTGGTGAAACCCTGATGTGGTGAACCCCTGATGTGGTGAACCCCTGATGTGATGAACCCCTGATGTGGTGAACCCCCGATGTGGTGAACCCCTGATGTGGTGAAACCCTGATGTGGTGAACCCCTGATGTGGTGAACCTCTGATATGGTGAACCCCTGATGTGGTGAACCCCTGATGTGGTGAAACCCTGATGTGGTGAACCCCTGATGTGGTGAACCTCTGATATGGTGAACTCTTGATGTGGTGAACCCCTGATGTTGTGATCCCCTGATGTGATGAACCCCTGATGTGGTGAACCCCTGATGTGGTGAACCCCTGATGTGGTGAACCCCTGATGTGGTGAACCTCTGATATGGTGAACTCTTGATATGGTGAACTCTTGATGTGGTGAACCCCTGATGTGGTGATCCCCTGATGTGATGAACCCCTGATGTGATGAACCCCTGATGTGGTGAACCCCTGATGTGGTGAACCCCTGATGTGGTGAACCTCTGATGTGGTGAACCCCTGATGTGGTGAAACCCTGATGTGGTGAACCCCTGATGTGGTGAACCTCTGATGTGGTGAACCCCTGATGTGGTGAACCCCTGATGTGGTGAAACCCTGATGTGGTGAACCCCTGATGTGGTGAACCCCTGATGTGATGAACCCCTGATGTGGTGAACCCCCGATGTGGTGAACCCCTGATGTGGTGAAACCCTGATGTGGTGAACCCCTGATGTGGTGAACCTCTGATATGGTGAACTCTTGATGTGGTGAACCCCTGATGTGATGAACCCCTGATGTGATGAACCCCTGATGTGGTGAACCCCTGATGTGGTGAACCCCTGATGTGGTGAAACCCTGATGTGGTGAACCCCTGATGTGGTGAACCTCTGATATGGTGAACTCTTGATGTGGTGAACCCCTGATGTGATGAACCCCTGATGTGGTGAACCCCT
Source organism: Myxine glutinosa (assembly GCF_964187855.1). Lineage (NCBI taxonomy): Eukaryota > Metazoa > Chordata > Myxini > Myxiniformes > Myxinidae > Myxine > Myxine glutinosa. The sequence continues at coordinate 71,196,622 of NC_136268.1, forward strand.
GATGTGGTGAACCCCTGATGTGGTGAACCCCTGATGTGGTGAAACCCTGATGTGGTGAACCCCTGATGTGGTGAACCTCTGATATGGTGAACTCTTGATGTGGTGAACCCCTGATGTGGTGATCCCCTGATGTGATGAACCCCTGATGTGGTGAACCCCTGATGTGGTGAACCCCTGATGTGGTGAAACCCTGATGTGGTGAACCCCTGATGTGGTGAACCCCTGATGTGGTGAACCCCTGATGTGGTGAAACCCTGATGTGGTGAACCCCTGATGTGGTGAACCTCTGATATGGTGAACTCTTGATGTGGTGAACCCCTGATGTGGTGATCCCCTGATGTGGTGAACCCCTGATGTGATGAACCCCTGATGTGGTGAACCCCTGATGTGGTGAACCCCTGATGTGGTGAAACCCTGATGTGGTGAACCCCTGATGTGGTGAACTCTTGATATGGTGAACTCTTGATGTGGTGATCATAGCAAATCGTTCCATCAACCTATCAATAACAATCCTCATATGAGCCATCTCATCACACATTTTACTGAAAGACTACCCTCTGCAGACACTACCTCTGATATTGCACATTAAACATTTATCAGACCATTTACAATCCTTTTCTATTCTCCTTATTGCCCGATTTACGCGATCTCTATTAACACATTTCCCAAGCATATTTACACATATTTACATGAATATATTTTCTGGAAAGTGATGTTACAGGTCAAAAGAAGGAAAAGAAAAAGGTCAATGTGAAACAATAAACAGTGGGTGGTCAAAATGAAACCTTTTTTGAAAATAATTTGAAAAGCGAAACGCTTGGGCACATCATACTCGAGGGATAAATACAATTAGAGAAAATCAAAATGGATGGAAAGCATATCGAAAAAAACCAGAGCTGCTCTCAGTATTACCATTCCCGTACAATGAAAGGTGGTAACTTTTAAATGGGTAACCGACGCACAGGTAGTGACAATTACCTTTCGCAGCGATTTCCTGCATAACCAAGGTGGCACTGGTCACAGACAACATCTCCAGATGAGTCGAGGTGGCATGTGGGGCTGAAGCTGTTCAACGATATGCGAGAGGAAGACAGGGAAACAGATGTAAGAATTAATGCGACTTGTGAGGCCCAAAAGACTCCTGGAGCGAGCATGCTGCAGCCTTGGCTGCGGTCAGATACTGTTGTTGGGTGAGACAGCAGGGATGAGCGCGTAAGGAGAGCCAGAGTGCGGCTGGAGGGAAAGGCTATTTTTACAATGAGATGGCTGTTAAAATAAAGCAGGTGTGACATGTAACCTGATGCTGGCCGAAGCTACGTTGAAGGAAACGGTTCCACAAATCATGTAAATCAGTTGGCATATAACTTATATAACAATAAATAAACAAATATTGTTTTGGGATTTTAACAATGTTATTACTTTTATTATTTTAACAGCCCACTGGAGCACTGGTTGTGGTGGATTGACTGGAAAGCGTGATCATTCACTCCCTACGCTGCCGGGTCCAATTTTATGATGCTACCAAATCAACTACAATTTTCATTTCCTTTCTTGCTTGCCACATTCTTTCCGATATGAATATTCAGGTGAACGCCTCAATCGTTTGGCAGGAACCTATAGTTAGAACCTGGAGCATGATACTTCATCTGTAACTAGAGTGGGGGCGGCACTTCTTGGTATCTTGCTGGTGAGAGCAGCAGGGATATCTGTGTTTAAATAAAGTTTTACAATTTTGGAGGAAAGGCAGTCCATATTGTAAACCACAATACGTGACTTTTAAAATGACATAATCAGACACTGAATGCTCGGTGCACATGCACACGAAACCCGAGGAAATAGCGATCTTCAGGCACCATAAAGTAAGTATAGTGTGTGAGAGAGACAAGGGTTGTTATCTAAAATGGCTCACAAAGCTTCAAACAGAAGCTAAAAATACTTGGAAAAGCATCTCAGAGATAGGGCTTTGCCTCTGCACAACGAAAGACTTGAATACCTTTCTCATCCTGCCGGACAGGCAGCTGCTCATAGAACAAACTCCCGACCTGTGCAAAGCCCGATTGGATGGGTGTTTGATACTCAACCCCCCCCCCCCCCCCCCCCAAACGGATCACTATCAGATAATAGACTGTGTACGTGGATTAGGTGATTCTAAACACCGATATGGGAAGGACATATCTGGGGCTTGTGAATATATACGGTAAGCTTAAAGTGATGATATTTACTATTAGCCACGTTGAGAGGGAGGTGGGAGTTATTGGAGCTGTGAGGGCTAAATATATCGTTGTTTGGTTTCAGGTCACAAAATAAATTATACTAGATTTATGCATCTATTTGCATTTTTTAAATTTATTAATTTTTTTATTTTTTATTATTATTTTTTTTTTTATGCATCTATTGCTAAAAGGAGAAGCATCCGTGTGTGTGTTTATATATATATATAACAACTGTGGCCAATAGCTCGTATTAACAGGGAATTAAAGGAATTCAACACCTCTCATCCATTGATATTTCTCGTATTAATATATTTCGGTGAGTTCAACTTGCATTCAGGAACGGAACAATTATGGTAAACCATCTTGAAATTGCCACTCTTTCACATAAATGCTGAAAATTTTGCTAAAAGGTACGATTTGAATCACAGATTTCACGGTACCGATGGCAGGTTAAAAGTGCCCGGCGAGTTGAACTTAGTGACTGAAAATACACACACAGTGCATGTGCACAAAGCCTCGTTAGCATTGATAAGTCATTTCAAAAGTTGCGTATTAATGACAACTTAAGCTCGGGAACTTTTTAACATCCCATCTGCCTCTCCTCGTTTGTTTCCATTGCTGTTGAAAAACTTTTTATCAGCAGTAAAGATAAAAATATATATTGCACTTGTGTAATCCCTTTCCCCAAATGAATTATCTTTGTTTTTGATTTGTGATGTGAATTTTGCGTAACAACAAACTTAAAAATGATTTTATACCTTTGAAAAAAAAATGCAAGTCATATTTCTGAAGGAAGACGGGAGTCAATTGGCAAATACAGTGGAATCAAATGAGATGAACATTTTCATTCTGAGGACAGTTTGAATGAATAAAGATAAATTTTAAAGCAACTTGGTGCTTATTAGCTTGCGAGCTTAAAGATATAAATCTTGGAAACATGCATGTCTCCTGCTGGACGCAATATACGCAGTAATACTCCTGACATTAACATAGACCAACAATGGCTATAATAAAAAAGGAAGGTTTTCCAGCAAATGCCTATTCATGTGGATATTACAGACTCCATGAAAGTCATTTCCCAGTCATGATGATACATTACCTGCCGAAGCTAATTTCAGTGTTTCTTCCTACCGCCACCACCCCCCCCCCCCTACATCCCACCTTTCCCTCTCCTCTTTTTTTTCAGTTCTCATTCATTCCCATGATGTGCACCCCACTGTCAGTTCCACCTTGCTCTTCCATGAGCCTTGCTCCTGTGTTGTGCAGTGCAATTCATGTAGAAGCACACTCGTATATTCGAATGTCCGTGTCCTTCACATAATTAGCGTATAATCTCCTCCATGAGACTTGGTAGCTGTAAAAAAGCTGCAGGAAGGAACAGCATGGATAGGACCGTTTTACTTGTTTGAGGGTGTGCTGAGAGGGCAGGCACAGAGATGGCAGTCATGTGCAGTTCCGGCAGTAGCATTTCCATAGTACTCTGTCTGGCAACGCTCACAATGTGTGCCAGCTGTGTTGTGTTTGCAGGCCTGTGCATGAAAGGGAGTATAATCAAGTTATCTTCTAATCTATCCATAGGTATCTTTATGAAACAAGAGCAGCACTCGTAAAGCGTATACCTCCGCCAGGCTGAACAGTTTACATTTTGTATAAACCCACTGATAGGCTGAATCTGCATCCAGACTTGAACCAAAATCTAATTGGCTTGTTCTCTTTTTTTTTGTCCTAAGCCGTACACAACCTTTTGAAAATATCCTGCTCACAGACAAACAGACAGACAAACAGACAGGGGTGATATATCATATTCATACTCACAGACATCCTCCGTCCACATTCGGTGGTGAAGGTAATTGATACATGAAAACCATTTGTCCTTTCTCAGGCAGGGTTTGTGAGTTTATTCATCCATCGTCTACTATGTTTTTAGCCAACCATTTCATACACAAGTTGGCCCTGGAACATAATTTTGACTTAACATGACCTTTGACCTTTGAACTCTTTACCCCCAAACCTAATCAATTAATCTTTACATTATTATACATACCTGTACCAAGTTTGACTTAGATCCCTTCAGCTGTTATTAGGTTATCACGGTAACAAAATAATTGTAACTTAACATGACCGCCGACCTTTGGCCGCTTCACTCCAAAATGTAATCCGTTTATCTTTGCATCATAATGCATACTTGTACCAATTTTGGTACAAAAATAATCCAATCACTGGTTCACAAGTTATCGCAGTAACAGCATTCCACCTGCAATGACCTTTGACCTTTTGAACCCAAAATACAATCAGTTCATCTTTACCTCATTATACATACCTGTACCAAATTTGACTTATATCCCTTCAGCTGTTCTCAAAGCTTATCACGGTAACGTAGATCTATCACAGACGGATGCACAGACGGACGGACAGCAGTACAGACAACCCAAAAACATAATGCCTCTGGCGACTTCATCGGCAGAAGCATAAAAATCAATAACGTTAATTCTCAATGATTTCTATCAATCTACTTAACTTACAAACAATTTTATACAAGGGGCATTCCAAAACGTTTGTAATTCAGGTATATAGAAACATGAAAACAATATTTCTACTTCATTAACCTCACCAAAGGTAATAGTCCATGTTTTTGGGCAAAATTTTTTTTTTCACAAGTATGTTGATCCCTCTAGTTTGTGTGTTTCTTTGTTTGTGTGTTTGTCTGTCCACTCACTTATACTTGTCTACAGGTCACAATTTTAAACCGATCTTCACGAAAGTTCACCAAATGGTAGAGTTCGTGGTGCGACAAAATCCTGTATATGTTTGGCGTCAAAAGGTCAACATAGGCCAAAAGTCAATCCCTTTTTTTCTAATTTCTAAAATCCTAAATTTTCATCCAATTGACTTGAAATCTGAATAGGATTTGCATATCAGCTTTCTGAAACCAAATAACAACTATTTTTGAGGTCAACATAGGCCAAATGGTCAACATATGCCGAATTTCTAAAATTGTCAATTTTCATCTGATTAACTTAAAATTTGAAGACGATTTGCACATCTGGTTACTGAATTCAACCCCCAACTATTTTTGAGGTCAACAAAGAACAAAAGGTCAACATAGGCCAAAGGTCAACCACTTTTTTTTTTACAAATCTCTAAAATCCTCAATTTTCATCCGATTGACTTTAAATCTAAATATAATTTGCATGTCGGCTTACTGAAACCAACCACCAACTATTTTTGAGGTCAACATAGGCTAAAAGGTGTAACAGAAACCAACCACCAACGATAGGCCAAATTTCTAAAATTGTTAATTTTCATCCGATTACCTTAAAATCTGAAGGCGATATGCATATACTATCAGGTCACAGAATTAAAGCACCACAGAATATAATTTTTTAATGATAATTTTGACGTCGTAGGTCATATGTTATGGGCGCCATCTTGGAAAAAACACAAAACTTTGCACATCTATATCTCCCAAAGTGCTGCATAGAAAAAAAATTGAGACATGTGTTACGTGCTCCTCCCCAAACCCCGGTCACGGTGTACCTCCGAGCCCCGAAAGGAGTCATGGCAGAAAGATGTGTTATTCTGTGTGTCAATGACCAATGGTGAAACCACACCAATTGTTACCAAAAAACAAGTATTGTATTAAGGTCACACAAGAATAACAGCACAAGAACAATATTAATCAATTGCACAACAAATATTATATCATTCCTATGATGGTACCATCAGTTTCTTACAATATAACTCACTGTGCTCCAAGTGAGCGAAAAGAAGAACATTCCCAATGTCTCTATTCCGGCATCAAGCCAAAGTCGATCCACGCTCCGGTGATCGCAAGAAAAATGTCGTATCGAGACCAGAATCCAGTTCGGCGGACAGTCACGCTGCCAAAGAGGTGCAAAGGTGCCCTCAAAAGGCGACTGGGAATTCACACCTTCGGGTATGAACGTTCAACGGCTCCCAAATGGAGAACCACAAATTCCCAATTCAAATCCACATTACACACACAAACCAGGCTAACGGCTGGGTGCGGTGAAATGGCTGGAGCGAGGTGAAAAGGCTGGAGCGATGCAAAATGGCGGGAGCGAGGCAAAATGGCCGACGGGCCCGTACTGGAGGCGTACCTGCACTCCAACAACGATTCTCTTCGGAATCAACCACAAAACCTGTCACGCAGGTTTATCTGTCACAGCGATCACAACTCTGTCGCAGGAATCCCTTTTCCAGGAAACCCAAAGTTCGCTCGTGACCCCCGTTCGCCAGCGTCTCCTCGAGACCTCAAAGCAGCTCGGCTTTTCTTCCCGACCTCACTTGCTCCACTTTTTTCTTGCTCTTCTTCTTCTTCCGGTTCCCCCGATCCGGTTTCCGGTTTCTTTTAAAACACTAATTTTTTACCTTTTGAAAACAGCTATCTCCATTTCACTTAAACGATAACAATAATAGTACATGGAACCAAAAATGCTTACAGTGGATGAAAACCACAACGACCGAAGTGACGAATCCATAACACATGGCTCATTGTAAAGAACTCTCCATGGGGAATAACATATGTTAATAATGATGTCATAGGTTCCTCCATTATGTCGTCATAATTCGACAAGTACAAAACTTCATCCGATCAAGATGAAATTTATTGAGCGTCATCTATGGATAAATTGGTGGAGGAAAAATAATGATGACGTCATCGGTCACGTGGTTCGGCCGCCATATTTGTTTTACCACAAAAGCCTTAAAAACCACTATAAACACGTCCTGGCGAGGGTCTGCAATCTCTGATTGCTCTTTCTTGTTTTTCAATGTAATCATCATTTATCTCAAAACACATAGCCTATTTGTTCTTCACAGTAGCAATGGTCTGAAAATATAAATATTCGGACTGTTCCTTTAACCACTCGTCAATAGTGGACTTCAAGGAATCATAATCTTGCAACCATTTACCATGTGGCTCAGACTTCAGATGTCAGAATAAATAAGTCACTCCGGGCCAAGTCTAGGGTTGATGATTAAACTGATCAAACTCACACTGGTGAATGACTGGTAAATGACTGAATGTGCAAGTATGGCCTTGTGAACTGGCACACTGTCATACAACAGCAGAACACCACGTATCCACATCCGCCGGCATTGTTTTTTTTTTGCGGGTGGCTTCACAGCCAGTCCAGCAAGTTTGCATGATATTAACCAGGAAGGCAGTTTTGTGTGACAGATAATCGAGCAGAAGCATCACTTATCCCCCAGAAAATGCTGGTCATAATAGTGCCAGCTGAGGACTAGATGTAGAACTTCTTCAGGGGTGGAGATGAAGGCTGCTTCCACTGCCTTGATTTTGTCTTGGCCTCAGGGTCGCAATGGTGACCTCAGGGTCGCCCTTCAGGCTCAGTGATCAGGGGCCTCAGGGTCGCTCTTCATCACCTGACCTGACTCTTCACTAGACAGGAGAAAAACTCTGCTGAATCAGTGCTGAAGAGCTTCAGCAACTCTTTACTGGACTTCATTCTCTGGTGACGATCTTTCATGCTGAGGTTTCAAGGCACCCATCTGACAGAAACTTTTGATATGCCAAGATTTTCAACAGAAATGACAAAAGTTTTGCAAGTTCTGCAACCTTGATTCAGCAATCAGACACAATCATGCTTTCCACAGCAGAGATGCATTGTTTCTGGACTGGCCACATCCGCAGGACAACAGTACACCAGGAGACCTCTTCGCTCGATTCCCTGCCACATTTAAACTGCTCAACCAACTGGCCAACCCCTGCTCTGTGGGAAAAAATGGCATCTAAAGGTGGTTTTATTTATTTATTTAAACTACACTCATCGTATCACAATGATATAATGAAGGGAATACCTCTCTAACACAGCAACCATGCATCCAATGATTTGCTTTGCAGAGAATCCTTCTTTGTACAAAGATTTGATGCCATCACATTGCATTGAAAAGTTCATCATACAATAACTGAAAAGAACGGAACAGCATTAGTCATCCATAGATGGTATATGAGCATGGAATTATGCGAGCATAGGCACACTTTAAATTTGTGAGTTGCAAAATTTGTTTGTCGTGAGTGGCAAATCTCTGCAAACTGGACATCTCAAGATTCCCAAACTGGACATATGGAGACAAAGATCATGGGACGGGTGGAATTTTTTGTTGTCGAGTAGAGACAACGGACACAATTACTCCAATAAATGCATATATTCTTTGTGCGATGTCTACTCAACCAACTCATTCCATCTCAGAATAATGAACTTACGTGGCACTCTCCGGTGAAATCATCACAAGCACTGGCGTGGCCATGACATTGGCACGGCTCACATCGTGCGGGTACGACTGTGCCATTTACACGCCGGAACCCACTCACACATGCCTGCACAGAGGGAAATTGAAACAACTTAAATCATGGTAATATCTTCTATATATAGTAACATTTTAAATCATCTAAATGTATTACAAGATCCCAGATGACGAGGCCTTAGCCTAATGTATTATTTACACAGATTGGCACATTTTAACATGTAATTCCGCAGCAAAAAAAGGGCACAACAATCAGTGTTAGGAGAATATCAAGGTCTGCACATCATTAAGTAGAGAGAGATAGATAGGGTCACTGAGAGGAGAAAGCGAAAGCCTGTGTGGGTAATTAATAATGAAATTTACACACCAGAAAATCAATTTTTCATGAATAGACTGTTAAATTGGTGATCAAGAGCTCTGGCTTTGGCTTCGTAACAACCGTATTTATTAATAGTATAATACAAAAGTTAACCCCAGAAAATAACACCATATTTAATTTTGCTCTGGGGAGTGGGGCTCATGGGAGCAAATGTGATAAACATAAATGGAGAATTACTATCAGCAATGATTATGAAATATTGTAATTCATGACTTACCAGTCAGTCATTAGTTATAACCGACCTATATGTGATACGCATGCTTAATTAATTATCCCCACACATTTTGAAAAAATGGGGGGATATTCTAAGCGGCTCCATCTGTCTGTCTGCCTGTCTGTCTGTCTATCACGCTATCTCCTCCTAAGCCAGTGTTTCTCAAATGGTGGGTCGTGACCCCCAAAGGGGCCGCTAGTGGGTTTCCGTAGGGGTCGCGAGCTGTCTGCACCAAGTAGTTACAGAAGTCCTAGTGATGTTTCCAACGACTTACTGTACCTTTGTGAACTTGCATTCTAAAGCTTGGTGGTGATCAAAACTAAAGGCATAAACAGGCGGATTGATGTCGAGAGCGAACTACGATGTTCGCTGAGCAAGACTACTCCCCAAATTGACACGTGTGCAAAAAGGAAATAAAAATTTGAAAGTCGGGTCAGTCTTTTGTGACTCTCACTGGTAACATGTAACCCAGTGCTACCTGCCGCATAGTCGGGTTGTCGACGACTAAACCGACACCCCTCACTGGCTTTGCTCGTGGGGAGGGTGACTGACACATTGCCAGGTCCAAAAACAACACCTGGCAAAGGGAGGATGAGCTCCCGTAAGGAGCCAACGGCCATTCAGTAAGGAGATGATGTCTCCTAAAAAACACCCATCCGGTTTGGACCGGTTCAAGTCATACCAAACACTCAAGTCATACCAAATGGTACGTGCTGCTTCCTTGCTTGAAAAGGATAGAGCATGGACAATCCCTATCGGTTGGCATTCATGAGGAGGAGGAAATTCCTCTTGAGGAAATGCCCAGCTGAGTACGGTGAGAAAAGCGGCGCCATTGTTAGGACGTCGCTGGTACACAGAGTATCCCAGGAAGTGACGGTAGTGACAGCACTTCCCCCAAGCTCAGTGGCTGTTTTAAGTGTTTGTCTCGTCTGTATGTCTGTGTGCGTGTGTGTGTGTGTGTATGTGTGTGCGTGCGTGTGTGTGTGTGTGTGTGTGTGTGTGTGTGTGTGTGTGTGTGTGTGTGTGTGTGCATGAGTGCTATTACAAGCCTCAGCCCAAGTATTTTAAAAAGGCCAAAGTTCCAGCATTTTTGTTATTCCTGTAGTCAGGGTTGGCAGTAATTGGCACTTGGCCCAGCTCAGTTTTCCCTGCCTGGGTTAAACCCCCGTACTTCCCAAACCCACCCCACTTGAATAAACCCAGTATTTTAACCATAATATAATCATATAATAATCCTTAAAGGTTTTTTTTTTTTTTTAAATCCCAATTCCTGTCTTTTTTTTCGACCGTTGTCACGAATAACAAGTGGTCGCGACAACCAAGTAGCAGAACGGGTGAGTCGGCTGGTAAATCCAGCTGAGGAACACTGTCCTAAACGGTTGTTCCAGAAATTCACCAAACTTGGTTGTTATGATTACCACATGGCAGGAAGGTGCAAGAGCAGTAGCATCTTTTGCCCCGGCCGCTCGGCCAAGGTGACAAGGTCAAATGGCCAAAAATTTTTTATTATGGGCACATTTCTAAATGAAACTTTGTATATGCAATTGACATTAGGGGGTGGCACATAAAATATGTAACGATTCTTTGGATTTGACTCTTGGTTCATGCCCCATGGCATGGGGACTTCGAGTCACAGGGCCAAAACAGAAACCAATTTTTTTTGACTCAAAATTTGATTAGGGTTAGGGTTAGGGTCAGGGTCAGGGTCAGGGTTAGGTTTAGGGTTATGGTTAGGGTTTGGGTTAGGGTTCGGATTTGCGATGGTGTGCCAATGACTTCGCTCCAGTTGGATTTGCAAACCTTGAAACAACTGCAGCTAATGGCATCATGTATAAAACTGCTATGTTGTAAAAATCTACAGGAGTTGGATATGTAGACGAACTGCACAAATCTGAGATATTCCTGCAAGGTACTTTATCACCTTGCAGACAATGTAGAAAAGCGAGTTTGAGATTACCATTGTGATGAATGAACAATTTACAACATGAAAAGGAATGATTCGACGAAAGTATTCATTCTTAAAATAGTTTAATGGACAATTTTTGGAAATCTGACACATTTGCTTTTTTGAGCTGCTTAAATTGAAAGTTAAAGTCAACATAATGATTGACATTATTGGGATAAATAAAGTTAGGCAACATGCACAGAAATTTGGATGTAGCTATGACACAGGTGTAAAGAGCCAAATTGCTTCTTTGTTTGTCAATGGAGACTTTTACTTGGTGCACTGTGCTGAGAAAAGCCATCGCAAGGTCTTCAAGTTTCTTGGGATAAAAGTGAACAATGATTAGTCCTATATACTCCCCTAAATTCTGAGCTAGTCAAACTGAAGGTTCTTGCTGATCACGATTTGCCGATGAGAGAGCCTGATTTCTTTCAGAAATTGAGCCAGTGCAAGAACTTCAGAAGCATCTAAACAAGCACCAGTAAGATAGAACTAACAATGAATGATAAATAGAGTTCATAGAACACCTTACCCAGTACAGTCTTGAGAAACCGGACATGGCAAGGGCTTTTTCAAATCTTGCTTTGCGTTTCTGAGCACAATCTATATTTCCGAGCAAGTTTTGGAGCACGTTTCCAAGCACCTTTACGAGCTGCCATTTTAACTGAATCTCGATATTCCGCAATGCCGAGAGCGTGAGCGGAAAATTTGATTTTTCGAGATGGCATAAAATGGCATAATATTTTGTTGAAGTGCTGCAAAACTGGATGTTTTGGAAGTGTCAACAAAGTGATTTGTGTTCCACCGTGTTCAAGTATATAATTCATTTGAAATATAATAGGGGTTTGAAATATTGTAGAAAAAAAATTCCGTACGTTTATCGCCATTGATGCAGCATCTTTTACACCACCTTCTTTAACATGTTAAATTAGTTATCCATGCCTGTTGTTTGTGTCCTTTATGACATCCCTAAAAACAGTAAGTTTCCTGTTTGGAATTATTTCCTATTTTTTTTGACTTCTGGACAGGCAGACAGACTAAAACAATTAACTTACTCCACTGTGTGTATGTGCACTCAGGATGAGATTCCGTACAATTTGCCAAGTTCAGAACCAAAGTACTACTAAACTGCAGGTTCATGTTCCAATTCATGTTCAGATTTGAGTTCTTCAGTGTTCAAAATATAAGATTCAATCGAAATTATGTAGTTCCTCAATCATAGACTAACATCTGTAGCCAGACAGACGGTGAAACAATTGCTTAACCCCACATTCTGCTTCGCACGTTGGATAATAAAACTAAAGTGATGGCATTCAACCAGTCGAGAGAGGTTTCACTCACATCAAACCAGTCGAGACAGTCAACGATTTCAAGTATATTGGTTCCTGGGTTAACACAACTGCTCAGGATATCAAATATTATTTCAGCTTATCAAGGAACGACTGTTCATTGCAACAGTTGAGTCGGCCCTGCTTTATGGAAGTGAAGCAAGGACCCTCACTGCATCCCATGAGAAGGAGCTTGATGGATGCTACACTTGACCTCTTCGCTAAGCTTTGAATGTCCATTGGTCTGAACATAGGACAAATAAGGAGCTCAATGTTTCTCTGCCAATACCAAAGCTGTCGGTTAAAATTAGAAGAAGCCGTCTCAGGATTGCTGAGTTTTCAATGTTGTACTCTAGACACCTGAACATGGAAGGCAGAAGTGGGGTAGACCAGAATTTAACTATATCAACATGTTGAAGAAGGATACAGGCCTGGAGACAGAGGAACTGCACATGGCAATGCTTGATGCCATCTGAGTTTGGCTTAAACTCCGACCTAAGAATAAGAAGTCACATAGTCCGGCAGCTATCCCATCTGCTTGCATTCACTTGTGGATGTGAAAAATTCCATAGAACAGTTTACTTTCCTGCCCTATGTCATCAGGAGCAATGGATCTGTGGCATAGCTGCACCCTCATTCCAGAAGTGTTGCAGTCAATAGTGCTTCCACACGTAAAAAATATGACATGTCCTAACAGACAATGATCAGAACAACAACATCCTAAATTTTATATAACAAAACGTACCTCGCAAGATGTTCCAGAAAATCCAGAAGGACACTGGCAGAATTCGACAGCAAGTGCTGGATGGGACATTGATCCATCAGGAGAAGCAACGTTCAGCAATACAGAGCTGATCCTGCGGATAGAATTAGACATAGAAGTACATTTCCAATTACACAACTCTGAAGTGGATCCTTTTGAATGCAGGAACCTTTCCATCACCACACCAGTTTTGCTGGCTTTCACAAAAAAAGAAAAGACTTTCATATTGTGCAGCTGGAATTGAAACACTTAAGTGAATAGATGTCCAATGCAAGTGAAAGAAGACAAGAGGGTACTGACCTGTAGATTGCCTTGTGTACGTTGGTATAGGGCGCACTGATGTATATAGCTTTGAGGTCAGCGAGAACTGTCATCAGATCATGTCGAGTCGTTCCTGCTCTGAATGACCCTGGGATCATCAGCCTTACGGTAACTTGTTTCTCTTCAAAAGGTTTTAGAGAAATTCCCCGAATGTCTGCTGTTAACTCTTGCTTACCACCCTGCACGACATAGGAACATAAGCATAAACGGACGACTATAGATGGCTCAAATGTAAGGGCACTACATCTAAACCATCCTGTCAGACAGATGTATACATGCAAGCCTCGAAATAATTCATTAAAGCTTCCAATGAACAGAAAATAATAATGATAATAACTGGAAAGCATATCAAAATGCAAGCAGACAAAATAAAGAAATATGAAAGTGATTAAAAAAGCCCGGCTGTCTCGCGTTACTCAGCGGCGGACATGCTAATAAGGGGCTATTTCTACATACTGTAACTTTGCCCTGTGACAATTTGACCCAATTGTTACTTCATCTTCTCCATATTCTCATATTAAAGGTTTGTTGAAAATTTGATGATGAAAGCTCAAATGGTAAAAAAGTTAGGGGCTGGACACACTGACGCACACTCTGACACACACACACACACTCACACAAAACTTGCAAAACACTTCGTGGGCAGATGGGGTAATAAAGGGAAAAAAATTCCCAAGTTAAAAATTTGAAGTTAACACCCTGGATACACTGGGAGTCTGATCACTACTTAGTCTTTTGTCAATTTCACCCCAGTGGTGGACAGCCTGACTCTCATCATGTGGAGGTGGTTGACTTAGGCATGCAGATCAATCCCAGATAACAGACTCACTTACGAATGACTGGCACTGACCCTAACAGCCTAATTTTAGAACTATTCACAGCCTACATGGCCTTTGTCTGTAGCTCCATGGAGAGATGCTCTCTCCCATTGGCAGGGGTGCCAGCAACACATACAGTATCTCTCTCTTGGATTCAGTATAATCAAAAGCTCTCATCATTTTTAGCATCTCCCACGATGAGGCTGAAGCACAACGTCTGTTGCTCTCACATCACAGACAGGTTGGTTACCTCTCTGATTTTTCTGCCTGTCCTCTGGTCTAACTCCCTTTGCTCTCTTAGCTCTCTGGCCCTACCCAGCTCATGAATTACACACATTATTCCAGGTATCCCTGTTTAAACTTCCAAAATCCAATACTTTCACCTTTTTGTTCCTCTTTTCTTCCATTTGTGGAACTGCCTCCCAAAAGATATCCAATCGCATTCTTCCTTCCTTCCTTCTACAGCTTAAAACAATTGGTGTAACTCCATCCACATCTCTGCATCCTCCATCCTTAAGCCCCTGTCACACCTTGACGATTTAGCCAGCGTATGCCGACGTATCAAAATTGAGTGCTGGTGTGAGTCATACGCTGGCATACGTCGACAAATTTGGTGCATGCACGAAATTTGTCGACGAGCTCGGCGTACTACGACGTATGCCAGCGTGCTCTTAACGTAGCCAAATTTTTCATACGTCGGCATACGCTGGCTAAAACGTCAAGGTGTGACAGCGGCTTTACCCGTGATTTTTTTTTAAAATATCGCCATTAACCCTACTTCACCCAACCCTCTTAATCAGAGGTTTGTGTTTCCTCACCTCTTCTCTTTTTTTTTTCATCTATTTCCTTTGCTTGTTGTGTCCACCTGTTGCCCAATTACCCCCACAGGCATTATGTCGCCATTTTACCGTTTATCTTCTCACTCTTTCATGAGCAAGGTTTGGCATAGAAAAAAGTTTAGGGTAGGATGTCAAAGCATCAAAGTAAAAAGCAATGCATTACCTTAAAAATAACCTTTACATCGGCTTGTTCCGGTAGGATGAAAGTGTCTTGTGGCAGGTCATAGGATATCGTAAACTTCAGCCATCCTCCATACGAAGCCAGCTATGGTAGGCAAGAATAGACAGTGCAAATCCATTTACTGACAAATATTTACTGCCAAAAATATGTAGAGATATAGCAAAGCTTTCAAAATATCATTTTAAAGTGTGATGTGAATTCAAAAATTTGCAAATGGACACATGTGCAATCTTGAAATAATTAGGAGCATTCTGCATGGCAACAGCTATATTTAATGTATTTTTGAGATGCAATGAATGAGATTGATTTCCTCTCAAGTATAGAGTGGATGTGAAATGCCTATCACAGCTAATGTCAGGAAGGGACTCAAGGAAATGTGTTTAGTTTTAGTGCCAGAATCATTCAGTAGAAGCATTCCCCCTTTCTGTCTCTAAAGCAATGAGAATAAGAAATTATTTGTTGAATCCTGAAAACAGAGATTTCTCAAGTTATTTTTTTACAAGCAACGGTACCCGCCCTGTGGGCGTGGCTTCAATTGGGAGGCCCAAATGAAAAGGCTAAATATCAGAAATTGAAGGCTTTTTTTCTTTTAAACGATTTATACAGTCACGTGAAAAGGTAAGTACACCCCATGTAAAGTTTTGACTTTTTCAACATATTTCAACATACAGCTATTTGATCTTCATTTCAACAATATTGATAGATAAAGCTGATATAATAAAACAAATATCATGAAACATTTACATTTTGTAGTCCATTGTATAATTTAAATAAACATCAATGCAAATTTCGCATGTGGAAAAAGTAAGTACACCCTTGGCATAGTACATAGCTTTTGCATAGTACAAAAAGTAAGTACATAGCTTACAGATTATCTGGTATTGCCCCCTTTGGCAGAAACAACCTCAAGTAGGCGTTTCTTATAACTGTCTACCAGTCTCTGACATCGACTGGGAGAAATTTTTGCCCACTCCTCCATGCAGAATTATTTCAGCTGTGCGATGTTTGAGGGGTTTCTTGCATGCATAGCTCGTTTCAAATCCCCCCACAACATCTCGATGGGATTTAGATCCGGGCTTTGACTTGGCCATTCCAGAACCCTCCATTTCTTTCTTTTCAGCCATTCCTTGGTGGATTTACTGGTATGTTTAGGGTCATTGTCATGTTGCAATGTCCACCTTCGGTTGAGCTTCAACTTTCCGACAGATGGCCTCACATTATCCTCAAGCACCCTCTGGTACAATGAAGAATTCATAGTGGATTCTATGATGGTGAGCTGCCCAGGCCCTGATGCAGCAAAGGTGCCCCAAACCATAATATTTCCACCACCATGCGTTACAGTTGGTATCAGGTTCTTGTGGTCAAAATGCTGTCTTTGGTTTTCGCCAAACATGTCTTCTGGTACTGTGGCCAAATAGCTCTACCTTTGACTCATCTGTCCGGAGCACATTGTTCCAGAAGTGCTGGTCTTTGCCTAGGTGTTCATTGGAAAACTTCAGTCTTGCCCTGATGTTCTTTCTGGACAGCAAAGGTTTCCTCCTGGCACACCTCCCATGTAGATCAAATTTGTGCAGCCTCTTTCTCATGGTAGACTCGTGCACTTTGACATCAACAGTGGCAAGAGCTACCTGTCGGTCCCGTGATGACATTCTTGGGTTCTTGGAGACTTCTTTCAGCATCTTGCGGTCTGCTCTCGGGCTGAACTTGCTGAGGTGGCCTGGCCTGAACAGGTTGGCAGTTGTTTGGAATCTTCTCCACTTGTAGATGATCTTCTGGACAGTCGAATGATTGATTTCAAATTGTTTGGAGATCTTTTTAAATCCCTTCCCAGACTCGTAGGCATCTATAACCTTCTTTCTGAAGGCCTCAGAGAGCTCTTTTGATCTAGGCATGGTGACGCTGCACACTTCAACAACAAAGAGCAAACCAAACTAAATGTCTGAGGTTTAAATAAGACAGGTTCCTCCAAGATCCTCTCTAACGATGTTCTAATCATTTGCACCTGAGCTGGTGCACCTGATTCTAATTTTAGGTATTTGAAGTAGTGATAAATGTAGGGGTGTACTTACTTTTTCCACATGCGAAATTTGCATTTATATTTATTTAAATTATACAATGGACTACAAAATGTAAATGTTTCATGATATTTGTTATATTATATCACCTTTATCTATCAATATTGTTGAAATGAAGATCAAATAGCTGTATGTTGAAATATGTTGAAAAAGTCAAAACTTTACATGGGGTGTACTTACTTTTTCACGTGACTGTATAAACATCCGTTAAATCTCGATCGGTGCAGCCCTTTGTGCGGTACCCGGGAAAACAACATCGTCACAATGAGAACAATGAACGTTATGCGAACGCGAATGTTATACGTCAGTCCAAACCTGAGAATGCTGGAGACCAAAGCTGAAATTGGGAAAACTAAATAGTCTATTTTACTCCTGGAGATCCCAGGATTACCCACCCAAAATATCGTTGAGATCGGTTCAGCAGTTTTTACGGTACCTTCGAACAGACAGACAGACGGACGGACGGACATTTGGTGAATTATAGTAAGATCTTTATAATGTCTATCATTGATAATCTGTAAGATAGCATGACCATCTAAGATGATGAAGAGTTCAGGGGCTTAATATTTATTAGGTAAGCAAATATTACGTGGTAAGCATGAGGAAAAAGTTGTTGACTGCATGGTGAGGCGATTTGAGTTTGACAGCCCACACACTAAATGTTTGGCAATCTTAAGGGCCTCACATCCAATGCGTCATTGGTTGTATTTCAGCACTGGGGGTTATGAGGGTGGCTCAGACGCAGAGGTATTCGAGAAAACACCATGTCAGGGTGAACCGCAGTCCTTGGTGGTGCTTAGGAGATGTGCTTCACCTGGTGCTGTTCGCCTTCCGCTGTACCACTGTATGACCGTTTCACTCGGGCCCACTTAGCACCTCCTTTTTCGTCAGAACGATGCTCACCAACCTGTCTCTCCTTCTCACACACCCCCCTTTTCTCCTCTTTCCATTCACTCTTTCCTATCAGGCATAAAGCCTATCTCAAATCTCCAGTGTCAACTTCCTTTTGGCATGACCACAAACACCACGTGATGCTCCACCAAGCTACGGCACGTCACGCATCCCATGCAAAGGGAAATAGAGTCCCTATATGCTGTACTAGGAGTAGCGACATGGTACATCCCAAAATATTCTGGTCACATGGGTCATGGGCGCCATTTTGTTTCCATCAATAGCTCGTCATTATTTTTACAATGACAGGATGATGTGCCATTGGATGCAATAATTGATCAGAGAAGGGTTTCATAATGGAAAGATTCCCTGCAGATGCCGAAAGCAAAAAAAATTTGGGGAAGATAAAGTTATTTATCTGCAATGCAAACTGACTGCAGGGTTGTTTCTGTGCCAGGTAAGTTGTAGTCCTGTGTGTACATTTATGGATGGTTTTGTATTGTAATGACATTGTAGTTGGTAGTTGGGTAAAATTTGTAAAAAGACATAAATCATCTATCGATAATTTATGACATATCAAGAATATTCTGGCAAAGTTGCTTAAATGTAAACATGTCACTTGTGCGCTTGTGATGCAAGTTTATTTATTTATTTATTCGAAGTAATCGAAGTTTTGTAGTTAACAGTTTTGTAACAGCTTTGCACATCTGGATTTGGGAGTTTCTCCCATTCTTCCTTGCAGATTTGCTCAAGCTCTGGCAAGATGGATGGGGAGTGTCAGTGAATAGAAATCAACAAGTCTCAAAATCAACAATCAACAATAAATCAATGGGATTCAAATCTGTGCTTTGGCTGGGTCACTCAAGGACTTTCACGTTCTTGTTCTGAAGCCATTCCAGTGTTGCTTTGGCTGTATCCTTGGGGTCGTTGTCCTGTTGGAATGTAAATCTTCACCACAGTCTAAAGTCTGTTGCACTCTGAAGCAGGTTCTCCTCAAGGATTTGCCTGTAGTTGGCTCCATTCATTGTTCCCGTTATCCTTACAAGTCTCCCACTCCCTGCCGCTGAAAAGCATCCCCATAGCTTGATGCTGCCACCACCATGCTTCACGGTAGGGATGATGTTAGATAGGGGATGAGCTGTACTCAATTTCCACTAGACATAGCACTTTGCATTCAGGCTAAAGAGTTCAATTTTCATCTCATCACACCACAGAATATTTTGCCCCATGCTCTGAGTCTTTCATGTGCCTTTTTGTACACTCCAGGCATGCTGTCATGTGCCTTTTTCTCAGGATTGGCTTCCGTCTGGCCACTCTCCCATAAAGCCTAGATTTGTGAAGTGCTGCAGAGACTTTTGTCCTTATGGCAGGTTCTCCCATCTCAGCCAAGGAACTCTGTAGTTCTGTCAGAGTGGTCATTGGGTTCTTGGTCACCTCGCTGATCACAGGCCTTTTTCTCCAGTTGCTCAGTTTGTCCGGATGGCCAGTTCTAGTAAGAGTCTGGGTAGTTCCATATTCTTTCCATTTTCTAATGATGGAGCTCCCTGTGCTCTTGGGAACTTTCAACACACTAGAAATTATTTTATACCCTTCCGCAGTTCTCTGCCTCCTCATAAATCTATCTTGGAGTTATACGGACAGTTCCTTGGACTTCAAGGTAGAGTTTCTGCTCTGACATGCACTCTCAACTGTGGGACTTTATATAGAAAGATGCATTTCTTTCTAAATCATGTCCAATCAATTGAATTGGCCACAGGTGGACTCCAATCTAGTTGTAGAAACATCTCAAGGATGATCAAAGGAAATTGGATGCACTTGAGCTCAATTTGGAGTATCATAGCAAAGGGGTTGAATACTTTTTGACTCAAGCCATTTCAGATTTTCATTTTTAATTATTTTGTAAAAAAAAAACAAAAAAAAAACAAACAATTGACATCATGGGGTATTATGTGTAGATCAGTGACAAAAAATATCTCAATTCAATCCATGTCAAATTAAGGCTGTAACACAATAAAATGTGAAAAAAGCCCAGGGGTGTGAATACTTTCTGAAGGTAATGTATGCACCTCTATTTTGGTAAGGGATCACGATTCATGTACCAAACTGTGAAGTTGTTTTGTTCTCAAAGTTTTGTTCCGAGGGCTCTTTTAGGGGTCGTCACTGAGCCTCGGATAGCTTCCAACTGTGGTTCGTTTGTAGTAATATTCCCAGGGATGGTTTTTAAGATCTCCACAAGGTTCTCCTTTATCATTCTCATTGCTCGAATTATCAAAGGTACAATTTTGCCACTCTTCAGCTTCTCATACCTTTTCACTTCATTTATGAGATCCTGGTACTTGGTCATTTTCCTGATTATGGTGGTGTGTGTGTGTGTGTGTGTGTGTGTGTGTGTGTGTGTGTGTGTGTGTGTGTGAGGCCCTAAACTAAAGAATGCAGACTGAAGCAATATGAACTATCACGATACAAAGGCACAAAATTCAAGCAGAAGATGTGGGAATTATCAGTGCAGACAAGAAATGGTAATTTAAATGAGACAATCCAGAAGAGTATCCTTAGCATTGTAAAAAAAAGACTCTTGGAGCATAATCCTACAAGTCCTCCTACTAAGAAAAGCAGAAACTAAATAATTCAAAGCAGTATTTGAATGAGAAAAGCATTCATTGTGCATACCTTGTTCCCCAGATACGAGTGTGGAGCTGACCAGTAGTACATCCCTGGAAAGACGCGACGTGCCAAAGAGTGGTTCACACTCAGTCGCAATGGCCCGTCAAAACCATCTTGTGAAGGTGCAAGAGCCATTTGACCCTTTGCATCAGTCAAGTGCCAGCCAGCCATGTCTGAGAGCTATGGCAGGTCAAGTTAGACAATTGTTTTTATGAGACACGATGAGCAAGTGATAAACTTTCCATCATCAAAATCAAAACTAATACTCCTTTAAAGCTCTCCGATAACTTTCCAGGAGATTTTTTTTCCAGAAACAAATAATTTTCCAAAACAGAATTTCCAGGAGGACAATTGCCATATCAAATGACATAATAATCACCATCTTTAAGCAGCTCAGATCTCATACCTCTGCTGTTCCCCAAGCGATACTCTGACACTGTGCACCGGTGCCAGAACAAAAGCAAGGCAAGCACCCATTGGGATTACTCGCTTGCAGGTTAAAATGACCTGCCTTGCAGTACTCGCAGTTCAGTCCTTCCACATTTTCCTGTGAAACAAAATCAGGATGTGAAGTTCAGCTATGACAGGAAAGGCAGATCTTTAACAGTTGTACCTTTATTATAATTAACATTTTTATTTTTCTCCAAGGATTGTGGCCAGGGATGCGAATTATCATTGTCCGTGCACAAAATATGAAAACATCACCGATCACCAAGTAGTATAACAGTCTAGGAGGAACGACTCCGATGTTCTGAATGTGTATTACAAAAGTTATTTTTACAAGTTTACTCCCCCAACTCCTCACACCTGCCCATCCACCTTTCCTTTTTTTTAAATTCTGGATACACCTCTGGGATGAGTAGACAATTCCATTCTGATGTACCATACTCTGTTACAGAGCAGCGGTGCTGCTGAAGCAGTTTCTTGGCAAAGGTTATACTGGGGTGGTTTACCATTTCCTTCCCAGCTGTAGATAGGGTAGGAATTTGGAATTTGGTCAGGGTGCTGGCCCTTTGTAGCTCACCTACTCTTCATGTAGAACATCGTGTGATCTCTAACATCCATCATCTAATGCCGACAGACGATTCGCCCGTTTAATGTACATCTGAGGGATAGCATGCATACACATTGATGAATCACCCTGCCTGTGAAACACTGGGATGACTGTTTATTGCTCAGTGGAGATTCCAACCCAGGCTAGACAGCTTAGTTCTAGACAATTCCTGCCAGTTCAAGATAATTCCATAAAGCGGAGAAAAGAGGGACAAAGGAGCAGAGGTGAGCAGAGAGCTCGGACTTGAGGGTAATAAATAAATGGGTTAAATTTTTATTCACGTGTCCATACCTTTTTAAAATTTACACTCGACTCTTATTAACATAACACCCATATCAAATTTATAATCATTAGTCAGGGTCCACATTGTCATGGAATTATGTCAAGGGCCTACCCTTTCAAAAATGCGAAAATATATCTTTTATCCCCATCATATTGCAGACATAATGATCCAATCAAATAACTTCTGTATTTTTAACTTTCTTTAAAAAAAATCTCAAAATCAGAAAATTTTCTTATGCCATATTGCATTCTCTGTTTATTCAAACATTTGATGATTTACTAGTCCTCTTGGATTTACTTTATACCCAAATCGCTGTTTTTATAGGGTAATTTGTTGCGTATTTCAATGTTCAAGCAATATTTGGGACTCCAAGTGAATTCTAACAAATAATAAGCGTTACGCCTAGGTCCCCTGTCGTTGAAGGGATGTGAGTTGACAAAGTGGAAGACGCAAGGCGGCCATCTTGGATTGTGAGGTGGCGACCCAATTTTCAATAGCGTTCTCCCTTATGCGTAGATACACCCACACACCAGATTCGAAGTTAGTAGTTCGTTTATTTTTCAAGATATTTCGCTCACAAGGTTCAGACATATATATGGTGGCGGCCATCTTGGATTTTGACGTGGCGACCCAATTTTCAATAGCGTTCTTCCTTATGCCTGGATACACCCACACACCAGATTAGAAGTTGGTACCTCGCTTATTTTTCAAGAAATTCCACTCACAAGGTTCAGACATACATGGCGGTGGTCATCTTGGATTTTGACGTGGCGACCCAATTTTCAATAGCGTTCTTCCTTATGCGTAGATACACACACACACCAGATTAGAAGTTGGTACTTCACTTATTTTTCAAGATATTCCGCTCACAGGTTCAGACATACATGGCGTCAGACATACATGGCGGCGGCCATCTTGGATTTTGACGTGGGTTGCGCCCACACACCAAATTAGAATTCGGTCCTTCGCTTACGCATGCATGCACGGACGCACGCACGGACGCACGCACACACGCACGCACGGACGCACACACACACGGACGGAGGGGAAAACCACAGTCCCCCTTTCGCTCCGCGGTGCGACGGGGGACAATATAATTGAGAGAAAAAGCCAATGTTCTCATCAGCGATACATTTTGATTGATGGGGTCCGTGGCTAGCCAAAAGACACATGGATATTCTGCTTGCAGTGGTTACATATAAGGCAGACATGCTTGCTGCCTCACAAACTGACAACGTTTCAGACAGTTATTGATTGAGCAGATGAATAGGTAGACAACCAGTGAAGTTTAATCCCTGCTTTCCACTCCCACGACACATAGCTGCACTTGTGGGCCAAACTTTACTCTCCGCGTGATAGGCACAGCCCTACAGCTGTCCAACCTTGTGACGATGAATGGCAATAAGATGGATGGATTCATTACGAGCACAAAACAAAGAGACTTTAAACGAACTGCCTTAAGAGCAAAAGTTACTTTATTGCCAATGTCCTGCTCGGCTGAGAAATTTATCATACTGTGCTGGGCAGCATGGTGAGAGCCAACGGACATTTTACACTTGCGTTTCATGTGTCTATGTACTCCTATTACCCTCAAATGGATAACAAAACAAATATTGTTAATTATTTTTCAGTATCAGGGGTAATTCAACATTTGGATCTCTGCCTTTGAACTTGAACCATTTAATATCCCTTGAGATCAGTGTAGATTTCAAGCTGCGGACAATACGAGCACATTCTCGGTGTGGATGTGCAAGGCCAAATGCTGTTTTTCCTAAGAGTTTATCCAGGTAATGAAGTTGGCTCATTAAAAGTGGAATCAATGTGGTTTTTGAAGGGAAATCACACATGGCATTCTGAGTCACCTCTAAACCATTACACGAGGCTATCTGAGATGCTTTGGAAAACACAAGCAAAATGGATCTGCCAGGAAGGCAGGAAGGCTCAATAAGTAGGTAGTATGCTTGCCTCTGTGGTGCTGTGCACACACGACTCGATTGCCAGAGAGGTAGGCCACAACGCGTTGATACAACAAGAGTCTTTATTTAGAGCTCGCACTTCAGCACTGGGCGGGCTCGAGCTTAGAGCCCGCATATATGTCCCGAGGCCACGCCTTGCCCCCGGGCGTGGCCGATCGGTCGAAAGGCGGGGCATGCATTTTAGTTCCCCGCCTGGACGCTCGCGCCACCCACTGGTGCGTGGAATTATTGCCCCTTGTGCCCGCCACATGCGCCCCCCCAGAATTCCCGCGCACCTGAAGGGTGAGCTTGCGGGGAAAACCAGATGACCCGGCCGAAACGCCCCCTGGCGATGTGTGCAGGGCTGGGGGGTTGCGGGACGGCGGGGCCGGGGGGTGCTGGGGGTCTGACCGCCGGGTGGCGGCCTCGACGCGGAGGCAGAGCTGCTTGCGGGGGGTGGTCCAGATCAAGGTGGGCCGGCTTGAGGCGGTCCACTGAGATACAATCCGGGGCACCGCCGATGTCGACGGTGAAATATTTGTCACCGGTCTCCAGCACGCGGAAGGGCCCGTCGTACAGGGGCCGTAGCGGTGCCCGGTGGGCGTTATGCCGGACGAAGACGTACTCCGCCATGCGAAGCTCCGGGGCGACGTGGGAGGACGGGCAACCGTGGTGTGCCGTCGGCACCGGGGCGAACCTCCGGGCGGTCTCTTGCAGGGTGGAGCGCTGTTGCGCCAGCGCACCCAGTGCGGTAGTCACCGCACGGCCGCCGTGGAGTCGGGGATAAATTCACCCGGTACCCGCAGTGGTTTCCCGAAGACCAGCTCCGCCGAGGACGCGCACAGGTCGTCCTTGGGCGCCGTCCTGAGGCCCAGCAGGACCCAGGGGAGCCTGTCGGCCGAGCTGCCGTCGCGGAGGCTGGCCCGGAGCGCGGCCTTCATCGAGCGATGAAAGCGCTCGCACAGGCCATTGGCCTGGGTGTGGTAGGCCGTGGTGCGGTGCAGTTGGACGCCGAGCCCTTGCGCCACCGCACCCCAGAGCTACGAGGTGAACTGGGGGCCGCGGTCTGACGAGATGTCCGAGGGGGCACTGAACCGGGCAACCCAAGTGGTGATGAAGGCTTGCGCCACATCAGCCGCAGACGTCGCCGTCAATGGCATGGCCTCCGGCCACCGTGTGGTGCGGTCCACCATGGTGAGGAGGTGGGTGAACCCCCACGAGGGGGGCAGAGGTCCCACAAAGTCGACGTGGACATAGTCGAACCGACGCTCGGGCACCGTAAACGGGGCCAACGGGGCCTGGGTGTGGCGGTGGACCTTTGCGCGCTGGCACGCGAGGCACGTCCTGGCCCAGTCGCGGACGTCCTTCCTGAGGCCATGCCAGACGAACTTCGCTGCGACGAGCTTCTGGGAGGCCTTTGTGCCCGGTGGGACAGGCCGTGGATGGCGTCAAAAACCGGGCGCTGCCAGCCAGCGGGCACAATGAGGCAAGGCCAGCCGAGGGAGACGTCGCACAGGGGGGCCGCGCCCGCGATGTCGAACGGCACCTCGGTGACGCGGAGGCCCGTGACGGCGGTCCGCAAGGCCTGGACGCCGGGGTCGGCGGTCTGGTCCTCCGCCATCCGGGCGTAGTCGATCCCGAGGTGGACCGCGTGCGCGACGGACCGGGAAAGGCAATCCGCCACCGGGTTGTCTTTACCCGTGATGTGACGGATGTCCGTCGTGTACTCGGACACGCCAGAGAGGTGACGGTGCTGCCGTGCCGACAATGGTTCAGCGACCTTGGCCATCGCGAACACAAGGGGCTTGTTGTCGACGAAAGCCGTGACCGGGCGGCCCTCGAGCAGATGGCGGAAGTGTTGGACCGCCAGGTGGAGCCCGAGCAGCTCGCGGTCGAAGATGCTATAGCGGCGTTCGTGTGGGCGAAGCTGCCGGCTAAAAAATGCCAGCGGCTGCCAAGCACCACTCACCCACTGCTCATGCACCGCGCCCACCGCATAGTCCGACGTGTCGGTGGTGAGGGCGATAGGTGCATCGGGCGCCGGGTGCGCCAGCATGGTGGCGTTGGCCAGGGCCAGGTTTGCGCCCGCCAATGCCCCGGCCATCGGCTCCGACCAGGCGATGTCACCTTTGCCTGGCTTGCCCCGGAGGGCCTCGTGCAGGGGGCGGAGGAGCTGGGCTACGTGGGGCACGAAGCGGTGGTAAAAATTTACCATGCCCAGGAACTCCTGGAGCCCCTTGATCGTGCGGGGGCGTGGGAAATCCCTGACCATCTCCACCTCGGCCGGTAAAGGGATGGCCCCGTGCCTGGTGATGCGGTGCCCCAAGAAGTCGATGGCGGCAACGCCGAAACGGCACTTTGCAGGGTTGATGATCAGGCCATGCTGGCCCAGGCGCTCAAAAAGCATGCTGAGGTGGAGCAGGTGCTCCTCCCGGGACGCGCTCGCGACTAGGATGTCGTCCAGGTAGACATAGATGAAAGGTAAGTCGTGCAAGACGCTGTCCATGAGCCGTTGGAATGCCTGGGCCGCATTCTTCAACCCAAAAGGCATTCGCAGGAACTCAAAGAGGCCGAAAGGGGTGATGACGGCCGTCTTTGGGACATCGTCCGGTTGGACGGGGACCTGGTGGTAGCCCCGGATGAGGTCCACCTTGGAGAACACGGTCGTGTTCGCCAACCGGGCGGAAAAGTCCTGGATATGCGGGACCGGGTAGCGGTCGTGGGTGGTGGCATCATTGAGCCGGCGGTAGTCACCGCACGGCCGCCATCCTCCGCCGGGCTTCGGCACAATGTGCAGAGGAGAAGCCCAAGCGCTGTTGGAACGCCGTACGATCCCCAGCCGTTCCAGCGTGGCGAACTCCGCTTTCGCCACGGCGAGCTTCGTGGGGCCGAGTCAGCATGCCCGGGCGTAGACCGGCGGCCCGACCGTGGGGATATGGTGCTCCACCCCATGTTTAACGGCAACCGCTGAGAAGGTGGGCCGCGTGAGGGCCGGGAATCTGGCGAGGAGGTGGGTAAAGTCGTCCGCTGCCGGAAGCGTGCAGACTAACCTCGCCGGGAGGGAACCTTTCAGCAAGCCGCTTGGCAAGCCACTCGGTGAGCCGCTCAGCGAGCTGTTCAACGAGCCGCTCAGCGAACAAGCGAGCGAGCTGAAGGTTTCGGCCTGGATGAGACGTCTGCGCTTGACGTCGACCAACAGCCCATGCGCACATAGGAAGTCCGCGCCGAGCAGGGCCTTTTGGCACGCTGGCGGTAACGAACGACCATTGAAAGCGCTGCCCTCTGAACCGCAGTGAGAGGCAACGCTTCCCGAATGTGCGGATGGGTGTACCGTTGGCGGCAAGCAAAGTGGGGCCCCGGCCCGCGGCTTGCTTGTCGGACGTGGAGGCAGGGAGGACACTTACCTGCACTCCTGTGTCGCAAAGAAAACGGCGCCCGGACAAGGCATCTGTGATGAACAGGAGGCTGCCGGAATGGCCGACGCTCATGGCCGCAAGTGAGCGCCGGCCCGACCCGTCAAACGCACACGGCGGGCGGCACGTTTTAGCCTTGCGGCCGAACCTGGCATGGTTGTAGCACCAGGTTTGCGGCGGTGGCCCCCGCGGCAGCCGTGCCGGCGGCGGTGGTGGTGGCGGCGGCGGTAGTGGGCGGGGCGTAGCAGCAGCCACGAGGGAAGCAGGGGGCGCTGGAGCCTCCGCACCGGGAGCCACTACGGCAGCACCGTACACCAACCGCGTGTCACAGGCCGCGAAATACTTGTCGGCCTCTCCAGCCAGGGCGCGGGGTTCCATTATTTTGGAACCGGCCAGCGCGAGGCGCACCTGTACAGGTAGCTGGCATAGGAAGAGTGCTCGGAATAAGAAATACGGGCGCCGGTCTCCAATCAGCGACAGCATGAAATCCATCTGGATGGATGGTTGTGTGTCGCCGAGGGCGGGAAGGTCCAGGAGGCGGTCGGCACGTTCGACCTCTGTGAGCCCGAACGTGGCGAGGAGACGTTTGAGCGCCTCGTACTTGTGGTCGCCCGGTGGGCACCGAAGGATGGACATGACTCGGGCGGCAGTGCTGGGCCCGAGGGCGGCGACCACGTGGTAGTACCGGGTCTCGTCCGCTGTGATGCCCTGGAGCTGGAATTGAGCTTCGGCCTGCACAAACCAAACGTCGGCTTGCGCTTCCCAAAACTCCGGGAGGTTGATTGCGACGGCGTTGGTAGCCATGGCGCGTTCGGGGGTCAGCAACGGCTGAACCAATCGGGGTCACCAATGTGGTGCTGTGCACACACGACTCGATTGCCAGAGAGGTAGGCCACAACGCGTTGATACAACAAGAGTGTTTATTCAGAGCTCGCACTTCAGCACTGGGCGGGCTCGAGCTTAGAGCCCGCATATATGTCCCGAGGCCACGCCTTGCCCCCGGGCGTGGCCGATCGGTCGAAAGGCGGGGCATGCATTTTAGTTCCCCGCCTGGACGCTCACGCCACCCACTGGTGCGCGGAATTATTGCCCCTTGTGCCCGCCGCACCACTGAGTTTAAGGTGGCTGCCTTAAGATCCTAGTGTCTTGAGTTTGAGCCCCTATCATGGCATTGAAAGAACACCAGGTGTGTTGAATCAGCCTGTCATCCTTCCGAGGTCGGAAAAAATGAGTTCTGGCTTCCTGGGGTAATAAGGCATTTGAGTATCCAGCGTCGGATTGGCGACCCATCCAGGATTGTACTCCTTAGCCAATGAAACTGCCTCGGTAGTTCCTGCGTTCCTCGCACCATTAAAGGAATGTTTAATATGTAATTGCCACTGAGTTGTCTTATGTGATGCAGTGATGTTTAACTAAAAACTGCAGTTCTAGTTGCACATTTAAATTGCAGACATCAAATAAACTGTAAATCAAATAAACCCTGGTGTTGGGCTAGCGGCTAGGGTGCCGGCTTAGGATCCTAGGATCCTGGGTTAGAATCCTGGTCAATCGCTGAATTAACGCCAAGGGGGTTGACTCAGCCTGTCATCCTTCCGAGGTCGGCTAATTGAGTACCAGCTCACTGGTAATTCCCTGTTTGTCGTTAAAGGCGGCAAAAAGGGTTGGCGTCAGGAAGGGCATCCGGCCGTAAAACATTGCTTCAAAAAAGGGGACCCAAAAAAACAACAACAACCACGGTCCCCGAAAAAGGTCAACACCCGCTTTGCGGGGAAAAATGGCCTCTAAAGGTGGTTATATTTATATAAATAAACTGCAGCACCCTTAGAGAAGAATAGGCCATTGTGTGCTAGTAATGTTTTCATGAATTTTGTGGTTGGGACTAAAATGCATATTTAGCATCTTACTATAATTCACCAAATGTCTGTCCGTCTGTCTGTCTGTCTGTTCGAAGGTATCGTAAAAACTGCTGAACCGATCGCAAAGATATTTTGGGTGGATAATCCTGGGATCTCCAGGAGTAAAATAGACTATTTAGTTTTCCCAATTTCAGCTTTGGTCTCCAGCATTCTCAGGTTTGGACTGACGTATAACATTCGCGTTCGCATAACGTTCATTGTTCTCATTGTGACGATGTTGTTTTCCCGGGTGCCGCGCGATCGGTGCAGCCATTTGTGCGGCACCCGGGAAAGCAACATGTCTCCATCGATCGCGAACAGATCGCTGTCTCCATCGATCTTGCCAAGGCCGTAACAGCTATCGGCTCAAAATCCTTTTAACTGTTGATTTGGTACAGTTACACGTATCGGGAATTTGGTTCACGTATCGGGAGTACATACGACATAGCGATTGTGAACACGATTATCGATCACGATTCACGATCACGATCATCACGTTCATAGTGTATCGATCACGATTTGAAACACGATGGAATAATATTTACCGATATGAACAGTGATGTGGCTTTTATTGAAATTCTAAAGATAGTTTCGATTTTGATGATTTGCGTGTGATATGATTCAACGGATGTTTATATGAATCGTTTAAAATAAAAAAAAGCCTTCAATTTCTGATATTTTGCCTTTTCATTTGGGCCTCCCAATTGAAGCCCCGCGCATAGGGCGGGTACCGTTGCTAGTCACCTTAATTTCAAAGGAGTGACAGCTTGAGTTTATGACAGTCAATTTGGGTCCTATATACTTTACATGGATTTTAATTAATATAAACTCCCATTTCCCTCTTTCCTCTGCGATTTGGTCGTGTGCTTTCCCATATTTGAGAAAGTAACCTGAACTACTCCTTCACAGGGTGCTCATCAAGCAGTCTTTAGTCAGAGCATGAATTTCGCATTTGGTTCACATTGGATGACTCTTTTCAAAAGAGCATCCACAGTATGTGAGATCTCAAATATCCACAAATGCTATAAGAGATTGGACAATCAATTTAACATCTCCAACTGAAGGGCAATGTGCATATTGATGTAACACCTTGTCTGTGAAGCACCAGGATCCCATTTAACCCACACTAAATAGTTTAAAGGATGATTATATCTCTCTATATCTATATATATCTATATATATATATATATCTATATCTATCTCTATCTCTATCTCTCTCTCTCTCTCTTGCTCACCCTGTGTTTTAATTTCCACATGTCATGTGAAAATAATTTCACAAAGTGCAAAAGTAATGTAATCAGTAATGATACGAAATACCATTATGCAAATGTAATGCAACTTAGTCTGGGAATAATTGTTCAATCATTTCAGTTCAAGCAATAACATGAGAATTGGGCCCAAGATGGACATTTGTTGCTTCATTTGTATTATTCATTCCATGTGTTTCAACAGAAAATGAATAATAACCCTTACAGCATTAATCTGCTTTGCTTGATTTTGAAATAAAACAGAATTGTCGATATTTAAGCAAAACAATCAGCCAAACATCCCTTTTAAACTCTTACACCATTTTTTTTCTAATCCCGAGCTACGTTGCCATTTGCAACCAGCAGGAGGATGTGTTTATTTGACAATATAGCGGTGTTATATAGAAATTTGAAACAGATATTTTTTCTTGGAGTCTGATGGGCTTTGAGCAGCATCACAAAACTATAGCATGTAAACACAAAAGGTGCACAGACACTGCAATCAATACCAAATTGATAAATCGATAAAATATGATGTAAATAAAATAATGAAAAAAATAATACAATTATAAAACTTTTGTTAGACATATGTTTGGACAGCATGGACAACACTAATTTTTTCATTGGATGGATTGCAGTGCACATCCAAAAATTGGCCTGATGACATTAAGAGTCAACCACAAGTTATGAACTGACGGATGGACCAGATCAGGAAGACTATGCACTCTCTAATGGTAATTAATGAACCAGATGGGTTTTTTTTATGAACAATCCAATAAATGCGAATTATTTCTTTAGACATTGAGCTCAGCTTTCAGAAGTTGCTACTTGTGTCCCATCCGATGCCATATGTCCATAAACTGAAATATATTTGATTATTTTTCATTAATACATATATAATAGCAAAAGTATCCGGCGTTTCCGGGTAACAATGAGTCACTTCCTGACGAGAATATGAAGGGAGAGGGGGAGGAGAGGATGGAGGAGGACATGTAGGGAAGGGGAGGGGGAGGAGAGAGAGGGAAGGGGGAGGGAGGAGGAAGGAGGAGGGAGGGAAGGGAAAGGGGGAGAAAAGGGGGAGGGTAGGGGGAGAGTGGAGGGGAGGAGGGTATAAGGGGAGGGGAAGGGAAAAGGGGAGGGGAAGGGGGAGGGGAAGGGAAGGAGAGGAGGAGGAGGAGAGAGAGAGAGAGAGAGGGAAGTGGGAGGGGGGGAGGGGGGAGGGAGGGGGAGGGTTAGTATATCGCACAAAAATGTTAGTCAATAAAAAAATGGGTACGTAAAAACAAAAAGGGAGCTCTGTCTACTGTAATGCCATGGCTTGCAAAAGCAGCCTGAATAGCGTTCACCAAGTGGTGGTTAATCATCTATCTATAATTCCAGTAATCTCTGTGTGTGTGCATGTGTGTATGTCTGTGACCGCTGTTTCTCAACAACCACGGGTCCGATATACTTGAAACTTGCCAGGTATATTGCTGGGGACCTGAGGATGTGCCTTTTCAAGGTTTCATATTAATCGGAGAAGTAGTTACCGAGCTATGTCCAAAAAATGATTCAACCAATCAGAGAGCAGCGAGCTATCACGTGTGCCGAACGTGGCGAACAGACTCTGCCTCGGACGGCACATTTGAGAGCGTATTCATTTATTTCCCGTTGTTGTTAAAACAAACTATGTTGGCGCTATGTTGGCGTTAAACTATGTTTTAAAACTAATTAAAACTAATTTGCGATTCATCATAACTGCGATATGCGACCTTCCGGACAGTCAAATGAGGACGTCACTTCCGGACTTACGGATAGTCATAGTGACGACGTACTGATGCTGAACGTGGCGAGCAGATGCTGCCACGGACGGCACATTTGAGAGCGTATTCATTTATTTGACGTTGCAATCTGTGTTGATTGTTGTAAGGTACGATCGATTGTAGTACACGTTTATAATAACTCTGCCGATACAGGCCCGATTAACGCCCATGCATGCATGGGCGAAGACATTTTTTTTTTTTTTTTTGGCAAGGAACGGGCACCCACGTACGGGCACGTCCTAGTATTCAAAAAGGGTGTTATAACACACCTAAACTTCCCCGACCTTGTGACTAATTAATTAAGTACACAGGTATTTCTGACTTCAGGGCTAACCCCCGCTCTAGCTGGGGAAATGGCCTTAAAATGCCTGTTGTTGTGTGTTGTATTTCTGACTTCATTTGTAGAGCCCTCGGAAAGCGGCTTAAGCACTTAGACGGGTCAATATACTGCCTGACCCCAAAAAAATTGCAAATTTTTGTTTTATGCTTATTTCTAGTAGTTTATGAAGTGGAAGACAACATATTAAAAGTTGGACAATTTTGACGCATGGGAAAGTCCCTCAGTGACGTCAGAAAACAAGATGGCTGCCGGCAGATAAAACGTAAAAAAATTGACTGATAATCATCAGACCACTAACAATTTAAAGTTAATTTTGCACCAATATTTGTATTATGATCGTTGCTGGTAGTTTATGCAGTGCTAATCCTGAGACCATTCGCAATTTAAAGTAAATATTTGCACAAATATATGTTCTTTGATTGTTTCTGCCAGTCTATGACATGGAAAGCAACATATAAAAAATTGGACAATTTTGACACATGTGGAAGTACCATATGCCTTCTAGTCTTAGATTCCAGTTTCATCGTCCTCCTCCTCCTCCTCCTCTATGTCTGGTTCAACACTCATATTGTCAGAGTTGCTGTCCTGGCAATGTCCACATGCACTGGTGCACTCTAATCCATGCTTCCTACATGAACACCTTAGTGTTTTGCACCCCCCTGAACAGTTGCAGTGAATCATCTGAAGTAGTATGTCTGGAGCAGGGCTTTTGTCTGTCATCACTGGAACAAGTTTTCCTCCTTCTACCTTCCATCCCCACTCCGTTGGCTCTATTCCACAATAAAGGCCCATCCATTCCATTACCTGGTAATAGGTCCGCAGAGAATGAAACTTGCAGGCAGCGGATGTGGGTGGCAGTCTTTCAGGAGTGACAAATGCCTTAGCCCTTGCAACCTTTTTGCAGAGAATGTTGTATCTGATCGATGCCAATGAGTCGTTCTGATTTGCTTTAAACAATGCCACCATTGCTCTGCAGCCTGCAGTTTCAATAACATCCTGACTCTGCTGTGGTTTACAGAACACCTTTGAGCTGTCTATCAGTTCCTTTTCTTTCTTGATGATTCTTTGAAACCCTGACTTCTTTCCAATCCCAAAGACACGAGACGTTGCGTCACAGCCAGTTAATGCATGAAGGAACAATATATCTCTGCAGGCTGCATTTCCAAGTATCTGCTGAAGGACTTTGATATTGTAGACATTTGATTTTGCCTTGTCAGAACGGAAATAGAGTTCAATGCAGTTTGTCTCCACCATATAGAAGAGCAGGAGGAGAAGGAGATCTGTATCTTCTCCAATGAGGGTTGTAGATCTGGAAGCCGCATTTGCGACGGCCGCTTTTGCAATCTCAACATCAGCATCTCCCTCTGCTTGGATCACCTCACAGCCTTCCTTGTGCAACACCTCTATAATCAACAGTATCATTGCCTGCTTGTTTGACTCATTCGACAGAAAGTCCTCCTTTTTCCCAACAAATTTTGTTGACTCCATAATGTTAACCTTGGTGGCATTCTTGTTTCTATTCCGACGTTGATGAGAACAGTCCTTTGTGCTTGGCCCAGCCTCATAACCATCAAACACAACAGTAGCTTTGCCATAGTGTCGTACTGTAAATGAGGCATATTCATCTGCAATGGAACTGTAGGTGAATCCCTCTGTCCACTTTAAGCGGTGAATAAGTGATCCCCCGTCAAGAACATAGTGATCTGTTCCTGGAACTGTCTGGTTGACAGCATTGTCAGATTTGGTTGTAGCATAATTCCTTATTGCCTCCGCCAACTGTGGTTTATCTGGCTGGCGCAGGATGTTTTTTGCCTCAAAAAGAGACATTGGGTATGGGCAGAGTTCATATTTCATCACTTCACCTATCTGGAGATCTCCCGTCTGTGACACCACTAAGAACCTCTGGAATAGTAACGCTGGATCTATTGTGCGGTCCTCAGCAACTTTGACTGCCCTGCTGAATGCAAGTGTCTTGGCTTTAGAACTCCTTTTGTGTGAATAGGAGTAAGCTGGGTGATCATCCATCTTCTTGACAATGTCACTACCTACTTTGAATAGGTCATGAACATTGACATCCTCATTTGCAGTAACCCCTGTGATGATATTGCGCAATGACTTGTCATCAGAAAATGGTGTGAAGCTGTCCAGTTTTTCGGCAACTTTGCCACGATCAGCTTCATCTCGACTCACCCTGGATGTTGTCAACTCCTTATGTTGTTCACTTGTTGAGTAGCTACTCGAGGTCAGTTCTTGCATAGCAAGGTTGTAGGAGGACGATATGGTTGAAGACAGAGTCCAAACTGCTCTCTGGTGCTCTGACATCCCACTTCCTCGAGTCAGCCCCCCTTGGCTTTTCAGTGAGCGCATTAATGTCTGTTCTATCACAAGATCAGAGCCTAGGCCAGCCCAGTATTGGTCACTGCGCCGGATTACATGATAACCAGATTGGAACTTCTGATGAACCTCAGGGTTGTCATCCTCTAACGCAAGCATCTTCTCGAGATAGAGTCGAGCTGACTTCAGGTAATTGGGATGGCCAGCAGCTGCAAATATCGGCAAGCAAGCTGATATGGCTTGGAGATGCATCTCCCAGGACCCCGTCCGGTCAGCTGCCACAAGTGCCCTTGCAATTCCCAACATACGCTGGTAGTTGATCCAAAGTGCACTGGTTTTCGAGTCCTTTGCAAGTTTATTCCTTTCCTGATTCAATCTATTGTCAATGAAATGAATGCACTCTGATTGCAACACAGACTCTATAGTGTCACTTTCGACAGTCTCCAGGGAAATGTACAGTCGCTCCAGTTCTGCCACTTGTTCTTGAAACCCAGGGTCAACTTCCACAATCTTGCCAACAACCTGACGTGTAAGACACTGATCCACAAGCAAATGGCCACGAAAAGCACGTTGCACCGCCTTCCCACTCAGCATGTGCACAACAGCATTTTGACCATACACTGTTTCCAGGATCTCTTTCAGTCCACTTCCATCCATCAAACTTCCAATGGCACCCAACAAATTCATTAATGTGTGGAAGCTCCCAAGCAGTAGCACTGCATTATGGATTGGGTTATCAGCAGGAAGAGCATTCACTATCTCAGAGGCCTTCCAAAACAGCGGTTGGTCAAATGTGATGATTGCTGGCATGTTGTGTTTTGATGCAAGTTTGCTCAGGTAATCAAGAGTTGACAAGATGCAGGTTTTGTCACCTGGGTTCATATCAATCATTGGGAGAAACTGTATTGAGGCTTTCCCTGGGTGATCACACTCCTCATGCAGAAAGTGCATCATGCCTTGCCAATTTGGTGCACTCTTTTCGAAGCAAAATGACATCTCCCATAATATGTCAATTGGGCGATCACAAATTGATAACAAAGGGAGGGGCTGAAATTTGAGGTTGCGGTTGACGTGCTCTGCATAGCGGTAATCTATTATATTGATCTTCGTCAGTTCGACGAGCTTCCTGTCAGACATTTTCTTTCTAGATATGATGTGGCTAAATTGACGCCCTGGTGTAATAGCTGCTATCATGCCCATCCCATGAAAGGTACCCTTTCCATCCAACGTTATGATGTTGTGGTCCACATTGTCTCCAGCAAATAACAAGGATGTATCAAGAATGTCGGTGTCACCTCCAAACACATCCGGAGCAAGAGAAGAGGCTGCATTTACTTCAAACCGTTGCACTTTGGAGTAAGATGAGGAAAAGCCAAAGGTTGATAGACTATCTATCAAGAAACGAGACCTATACAAGTGATGCATTTGCACTGCAAGACCAAGCTGCAATGGTGCAATTACAGCCCTTGGACGCACTGCTTGGATGACTGCTTGTCCAATACCAGCAACCTCCCTAGATGTATCTTTCCCGACCAAAAGATGCTGCAGCAAGAATCGCAGGCTAGTTGGGACATACCCCAATGCAGCAGTAAGGCTTAGGTCTGCAGTAGTTGGGTATGTATCCCCATGTGGTGCAACTGTTGTTTTTATGTCACTTTTTATTAGTTTTGCAGCAGTCTGAAGAATTGCACGTTTTTGTGCTTCTTCATCATCTTCTCGTGGTGCATTGTAGTGGTCACGGAGGATCTGGGACATTTTTTCTCTGAATGTCACAATGTCTTTTAAGCCTCTACCCTCTGCCATGAATATAGATTCACCATATCGTTTTTTAAGCTGTTCCTTCATGTATTGGTTCCCATATGCATTGGATTCACTATCGCCCAGGTATTGTTCCATTCTAGCCACGAGGTCTGTAATTGTTAACTGTTCCTCATCATTGTCTTCAAGAAAAGAGCACACCTTATCGAAAGCCTCATTCTGGTCACTGTCCTTAGGCCTTCCCATTTTTCGTCTCTTGTTTGACTCAGTCGGCTTGAACCGTTGTGGAATGTCTCGCATTGTGCGGAAATTAATGTTGCAGGACTTGTGGTACACACAGTCAGCTGCATGGAGATCACCCTCAAAATATTCAATGCGGCCTTGAACAGCAAGGGCCCATTCATCGCTCCTTGTTTTGCAATGAACTGATATAGTTTTAACAAATGCGTCAGTCTTCACGTAGCCAAAACTGGCTGTTTCTGCATGGCCTCGCTTTGGGCCCTCTTCCTTAACTTCAGTGCCGCAGAAAAGGCAATGTGTTTTACTGTCATATGGTCCCAGGGAAATGCGAGCACTCCTCTTGACTGATGGACCTGATTCCGCATGATCCTTCTTGGTTAAAGCAATGTCCTTTTTGTTTATGTGATTCACTCGGCATGATTTGTGAACACTGGTACCAGCTAGAATTCTGATGTCAACACCCCTTTCGGCACTTGCACGGTTGATGCCTTCTGCTCCTTTCTCACGAACTGATACTGTTTCCTCACAGTCCAATCCCCTTTGGCATAAAGGGCAGGTCTCTTTACCATATAAAGAGTTCATTTTCTATCTCTGAAAATACAAAAATGAGATATTTTAGAAGCATGCAGTCAATTTACATTGGCCATATCTATCTATAATTCCAGTAATCTCTGTGTGTATGTATGTATGTATGTATGTATGTATGTATGTATGTATGTATGTCTGTTTGTCTGTGACCGCTGTTTCTCGACAACTACCGGTCCGATATACTTTAAACTTGCCAGGTATATTGCTGGGGACCCGAGGATGTGCCTTTTCAAGGTTTCATATTAATCGGAGAAGTAGTTACCGAGCTATGTCCAAAAAACGATTCAACCAATCAGAGAGCAGCGAGCTATCACGTGTGCCGAACGTGGCGAACAGACTCTGCCTCGGACGGCACATTTGAGAGCGTATTCATTTATTTCACGTTGGCAAACTATGTTGGCGTTCAACTATGTTTTAAAACTAATTAAAACTAATTTGCGATTCATCGTAACTGCGATATGCGACCTTCCGGACAGTGAAGACTGCACTTCCGGCAGCCAATCACAGAACGCGTTGTTGCGTAGGCGTGGCCGATGTGAGAGCGAGCCGAGCCGAGCGCGTGCGCCATTACGGTTCGTAATTCGATTTCTTCCGGAGAAAATAATAATTTCTCGATTTCTTATGCGCATTATTTCTCCCAATTCAGTCAGAGCGAAGGGCGGAAGCGAAGAGCGTTGTTTTTTTTGTTTACGGGCGTACGGGCGGGGTAGAGCGTACGGGTAGCGTTTTTTTTTTTTTTTGGCAAGGAACGGGCACCCACGTACGGGCATGCCCTAGTACATTGAATGCCATCAGAGCATTCTCCGCCCCTGAAACTGAGATATTTATGTAAGATATATATTAGGAGGAAACATACTATGGAATAATCTGCATAGTGGTCATCCCATTGCTTTCTGCATCTGAAATGAATTATATACAAGGGCTCTGTTGCTTAGTCACAAGGTGCACCAGGAAAAGATATGTATAGTCCAGAAGAAAAACATACTGATAGAACCCCCCCCCCCCCCCCCCCTTCCCCCAATCAACTGGTCCCATTCCTATTAAATAAATATGCATCCCCACAACTCTAGAACCTGGAAAATAAATACCATCATACACTACAGTTGTAGGAGTACAAAATACATGTAGAATATATGGGGCAATTGTATGCATAGGCCTACCTGTCTTTTTGCTACTGCCTTGGCCTTGGTTGTATTGTACTGTATCTCCTTGGTTGTATTGTATTGTATCTCCAATGTTTACCATACAACGTTGTCCAATTGAGTCCTAATTAGGTGTAATTAACTCATTCATGTGGAGTTGTTACTCAGTCAAGCTGCACAACTACCAGTGAGGAATTAGGTCATTAGCCTACATGCTGGGAGGTCATATTGTTAAAGACATGTGTCAGGTAGCAGATGTAAACATTGTTAAAGACACGAAACAAGTGTTATAAAATGTTGCCTTTGCAGCTGGTCTCAGTGGAACAAATTAATTTATATAAACAAAAAGAAACAAAAATAAAAAACCAAAGACGTTTTCGACGTAGTGAATCGTGCATGGTTTTGTGACATTTTTATCATGTCAAAAATTTTTACTTTCCCATGGTCCATTTCTGTCCAACTTTTGATATGTTCCTAAGTAAGTCTTAAAATATAAGGAAATGCAATAAAACTAAAATTTGCAATTTTTTTGGGGTACGGCTGTTCTGGTTGTATATTGACCCGTCTAACTCCAGCAAATACTCCAACGAAATGGGTGGTAAGGCACGGCTGGCTTGACAAGCGATAGATAGCAAGCTGATTGCTTCTGGCTGAAATGGCCGAGGAATTTTAAAAACAGAATGCAGGTAGAGCGGAGTCAGTGGCATATCGAGGAAAAATGACGCTCGGGGCGAGATATAAAATTACCGCCCCTCCTAACTCACATGCTGAATTAAACAAAATGTTTAATGAAATAACGTTATTGCAAATCAAATAAAGTGCAGTACATTTACAAGTGAACAGTTACACTTTTGTTTTCTGCCTTTCTAAATGGTCATTTGCTTCCAAGCGCCATGGGAAAGTTGTCTTCAGAAGTGTCAATAGATGAGAGATACAAATCATACAACAAAACAAATTTGACACCCCCTCCCCCCCCCCCCCCCCCCCAAACGGGGTCAGACTAAACACTGCCCGGAGAGATTTATTTAGCAAATGAACACTTTTTTAGCCTGTCCCGTGCGCAGAAAGAGACAAGGGTTTGCAATCACTTGTGTGTGTGTGTGTGTGTGTGTGTGTGTGTGTGTGTGTGTGTGTGTGTCGTGTGTGTGTGTGTGTGTCGTGTGTGTGTGTGTGTGTGTGTGTGTGTCAGTGTGTGTGTGTGTGTATGTGTGTGTGTGTCGTGTGTGTGTGTGTGTGTGTCAGTGTGTGTGTGTGTGTGTGTGTGTGAGTGTGTGTGTCCGTGTGTGTGTGTGTGTGTGTGTGTCCGTGTGAGTGTGTGTGTCAGTGTGTGTATGTGTGTGTGTGTGTGTGTCTGCGTGAGTGTGTGTGTGTGTCCGTGTGAGTGTGTCCGTGTGTGTGTGTGTCCGTGTGTGTGTGTGTGTCCATGTGTGTGTTTGTCCGTGTGTGTGTGTCTGTGTATGTCCGTGTGTGTGCAGTGTCCGTGTCAGGGCTGTAACCTTTTTACCATTTGAGTTTTGTCATCAAATCTTCATCAAAGCTTTATTATGAGACCATGGAGAAAAGGCAAATTAAATAATTTGGTAAAAACGTCGAAGGTCAGCATCACATAAAATCATCAATTTTTTCATGACATTGACCTGAAATTTTAAGAATATGCATATTGGGTCAATTAATTTGTTCACCAATCAAAAGCTAGAAGCAGATTGTTTTTTTTTAGATCGAAAGCTCAAAGGTGAAGGCTGCATAAAATCACCAATTTTCATTTTGTATTTTTTTTTAAATTGTTTTTGTTCTTCTGAGCATGCGGAAAAATAAGATGACTGAATACAAATGGACGCGGACGGCCTTTGGATTTTCAGATGCTTTCTGGTTTAGCAGTTGGAGCTGCTGTTTAGCTCAATTCCGCTGTTGAAATTTTGAAATTCGGTTCAGGTTAAGAGTTTGTGGATGCATTGCATTTTAGTTTTTAAATGTTGTGAGGAAATAAAATAAAGGCACAAACACCGCTATGTTGGGACTCTATGTACAGGGACCGACATCCTCCTACCTCCCCCCCCCCCCCGACTCGACCCTCCTTCCAAACC
Source organism: Myxine glutinosa (assembly GCF_964187855.1). Taxonomy (NCBI): domain Eukaryota; kingdom Metazoa; phylum Chordata; class Myxini; order Myxiniformes; family Myxinidae; genus Myxine; species Myxine glutinosa. The sequence continues at coordinate 71,237,679 of NC_136268.1, forward strand.
CCCTCCCACCCCTCCCTCCACTCCCATACAACTCTCCTTCCAAACCCCCTCCCACTCTTCTCTCCACTCCCATACAACTCTCCTTCCAAACCCCCTCCCACTCCTCCCTCCACTCCCATACAACCCTCCCTTAATCCCTCGTACCCCCCACCAACTCTTCTCTCCACCCTCATACAACTCTCCGGACTTCACCTGGCTGTGGTCGGACCATTATTTCATTTCCGCACATGGCTGAAAAACTGAAATGCGATGTGCTCTACAAACTCTTAATCTGAACCAATTTTCAAAATTTAAACTGTACAATTGAGCTTAACAGCAGTTCAGACTATTAAAAAGTGTTCATTTGCTAAAAACGTTTCATTCAAAAAACGCATCTCTGGGCGGTGTTGGCGGTGTTTGGCCGACCAAAAATAACGCCCCCCGACAGTGCCACTCGGGGCGGCCGCCACCTTCGCCCCTCCCGCCCCCCTCCCCCCCACTCTTTGCTACACCAGTGAGTGACACCCTATCCCATGCAAGTATGAATTAAGTTAGGAAAAATTATGAAGTTAAATGAAAAAACTAATGCCACAAGCAGAATCACAGGCTCGCTTTAATAAATGAATATATTGTGGCGGACACGAAAGCACTGACGTGGTGACATCACCCCGCACACCAAGTGGGGATGGGCCACGCCAGGGGGAGAGGCGTGACCTGACGATATACACGGGGCGCGCAGCCCTGAGCAGTGAGCAGTTTAGTGCTGCAGTTTGAGTACTTTGAATAAAGACTCTTTTATGAACCGCGTTGTCCGCTTGCTCCTTGCGTAAGCATTAGCGCGCGCAGCATCGCGCTTTAATATTATACACTTAGTGACTTAGTTATAAAATCGCTAAATATGGTAAATTTTGTCAGATTTCACTCCAGATTTAGACAGTATTTAGTCTACAGCATCCAATCCTCATATCCAAATCGAGATTTTGATGATATGCTTCAATTATGTAATGATAATCGATATTGTTTCCAAAGCAAGGCATGCTTGAGTAGGCCAAAACAAAATGGCAGCTTAAGAACCCAGTGAGATGCAGTGGGCTGACCAAGATGGTGAGTCGCCATATTGGTAAGCGTTTTTAGGGTTTTTTTCTTATGGGCACCTCATTAATCATCTTAAAAAGGGTGTTACAACAAACCCAAACACCCAGTTTTCGTCATTGCAATCTGTTGGAGGTCCAGGTGTATGCATGCAAAGTTTGGGGCTGCTAGGTTTCATGGTTTTGGAGTTATGGAGGAGACAGACGGATGGACGGACGGACACTGCCTTTTATTATATATACATATAAATATATATATATATATATACAGGGGGCTGCAAAAGTAGGTATACAGTAATGAAAAACAAAACGTGCGCACAAAACGTATTTTATTGATGAAACAAGCATATCAATAATAACATATCAATAATAAACATATCCAATTTAAATGAATATTAAATGTATTATTTAAATAAATATTTTAAAAGTATTAAATGAATCCTAGCACCACTATTATAATACTGGTAAAAAACCACCGTTTAGAGGCCATTTTTCCCCGCAAAGCGGGGGTTGGCCTTTTCGGGGACCGTGGTTGTTGTTGTTTTTTTGGTCCCCTTTTTGAAGCAATGTTTTACGGCCGGATGCCCTTCCTGACGCCAACCCTTTTTGTCGCCTTTTTACGACAAGCAGGGAATTACCAGTGAACTGGTACTCAAATTTGCCGACCTCGGAAGGGTGACAGGCTGAGTCAACCCCCCTGGCGTTAATTCAGCGATCGACCGGGATTCGAACCCAGGGTCCTAGGATCCTAAGCTGGCACCCTAGCCGCTAGCCCAACACCAGGGTATTATAATACTGGTATAATCCTTACTGTATACCTACTTTTGCAGCCCCCTGTATATATATATATATATATATATATATATATATATATATATATATATATATATATATATATATATATATATATATATATATATACATACACCCTTCATCTTGTAATTCTTCCAATCCTTATTACGTTTCATTTCATTCAGCCATTTATCAGCAGTCATTCCTCTCTACCAGTGAAATTTCACTTTGCTTTTCAAGCCAAAGGCCTCCATAAAACAAAACATATGAATTTGTTCATTTTGTTCATTTGCTGCTGGTTCCTAATATCTGACAAAAATAGAAATGTCATATTGAGCAATTATAGTTGTACATCTGTTAACCTTGCACTACAACTATCATGTACATCCTACATTTATGTTGTGTTATTATTACAGTGCCAAGCTGTCTCTGCCAGAGCTCCGGGAAGTAGTACAGGATAAAGATGTTCGGAGAAATTTGATCCTGAATGTCACCAGAAGTCGGACATGACTTCACAGAAGAAGAAAGCTACTATCATGTTCATCCTGTACATTTATGTTGTGATACTATTAGGGTATCAAAGAGGTAAGATACTGTATATGGCAGTTGACATGGGAAAACATGACCCCTGACCTTGCAGATGCATGGCTCCTCACAAGGATCTGGATTGGAGCTTCCAGCTGGGTTACACAGGCAGGGCTCGCATGCTGGAAATCGACGGTATCCCCGAGCACATCGGTCACACCGTTGACCTCCAAACCCCGGCTTGCAATGGCATGATCCAGGGAGCAGGCCTGAAGGGGGGATGTTAAACACTTTGGATAAATTGTTGCAAATGTCCCTCTTTTTAAAGAAATGATATGACAACAACAAAAACCAAGCAAATAAAGCAGCAAATTAAGTTTCAAAAAAAGATAAAGAAATATCAGAAATCATCTGTTTTCTAGATGTATGGGGTGGCACTACAGGGTGTGAGGTGGTCATTCCTCCCCAGCGCAACCTCCCTCCCCCCGATTATCTTTTGGCCTCCTCTTGACTTGCCACCCCCATGCCCTACTTTTTCCCACCATGCCTGTGCTATATCCAAACCCCATTAGTTTTAAAATTAAGTTCCTTTTAATCTCTGTACTTACCATACTCTTATCGTTTTTTACATAGTCGAGGGTCACGGAAGAGCTAGTAATTAGTACACTGAATGGATCAGGATGCAACATGACAACAGGAACAGTAGAGTGAGGTGGAAACACCAACAGCAGAGCTGAAGGCCAAGATAGAGGCAGACTTGGACAAACAATGGGTGTGGAACTCAATTGTGAAGAATCACTAAAAATTATCGTATCCGACCAAAATAGAATCAATTCATCCTTGTCTCACATCCAACCTGTCCACCAAGTTTTGGCCAATTTTTAAAAAGATATCCTGCTCACAGACAAACAGACAGACAAGCAAACAAACAGGGGTGAATGGATAACCCTTGTCTAGCTTCGGTGGCAGATGTAACTAATGAATACCATTGTGGTATAATTGCATAATCACTCCAGGAATGATGCATGGCAATTTTAAGTTTAAAATGGAGCCTCACAGGTTGACTATCTATAAGAGAGCCGTTGGTGTGTTAGGTATAGCTATGAGGTTTTGTAGCTCTGTAAAATGTAATATTAAATGATCCCCGACCCAATTCCTTAGTGGGTGTAGGGAAGTGGTCTTGGCCCCCACAAAAAATGGATCAGGCAATGCCAGATACTCCTGCTAGTAGTTCATAAATCCAATGCTTTCAGTTCCAAAGAATGACCATTCTCGGTACAATGTGATGAAAAAATATTACCTCCTCACACATAATGTGAAAACATAAATTGCCGCCATGAGCCTCAACCACACACCATTCAAAGAGTCGGCCTGCCGGTCATCCTTGACACATTTGGAGCTCACGGCACCATTACGGTCACACAAACACTGGTGACATGGGTGAAGGTGTGTCGGAGGAACCTGTAGGAGAGAAATAAAATACTTCCGAAGCTGCACTGACTTTTGCAGCAACAGTGCAAATACTAAAAGTGATGAGCCGGACAGACAAGTCACCGTTTAATGCGTCAAATTTTGTGACCATAACTTTTCGTAGATCATAAATAAACCTTCACATCTGGGAATGGAAACACAAGCAAAATCGTTTTTCAGGCCTGAAAAGGCTCCAGGTTTCTTATTGTACTTTATCTTTGTAATTTTTGCAAATGGTGACAACAGCTGCAAAAATGAGCTGAATGAGGGATATAATTAGGGACATTTTTAGGATTGAAAAAAGAACGCAATGGGGAATCGAATCTGCCTGATCTTCCATAAAGAGCCTCAGACTGACTCTCACTTTTCCACTAAGTTCACCGAGTGACTCGTATATCAAGATGTTTTCTTACCAACTGATAGGCCCACATTAAATTGATAATGTTACGGGTCAATCTCAGGATCATCCCATGCATGTGAAGTATTTCTTTTAAAAATATTATCATACAAGGTTATTTAGGCAAGGTTTCTAAAAGTGCATTTTATCTTTACGTACAAAACCATCAATCATAAAACTTTGTGTTGTTTTTCATTCACAGTTACTTTTCACAACTCAAAAGTTTTAGTTCCAAACACATTGGACCACGTTTAATGCCATGAGCATGACATTTACCTGCAAAATACTAGGTGACTATTGTAATTGTAGAAATTTTCACTATGCTGGTAATTGAATTGTTAAATTACTTGAATTGTTGAAAACAAGCAGGAAAAGTAATTATTGGATGAATAATCTCGAGAAAATTGGTGAAACGCAGCGAGTTTGAGCTTGCTTGTTTGGCAGTCCCATCAAAACAGAATAGGTCATGATGCTGAGAGCCCACATTCAAATCCCACAATATTATACATCAGCCCAGTTAATAATATCAGGGAATCATTTGGAAAAATTGTGTGAAAATGTAAATGCTGTATTAATCAATTTGAAGACAAAAAGTGGAAATCTGCCAAATGGCAGTGGTCTACATCTACAGTCACGTGAAAAAGTAAGTACACCCCATGTAAAGTTTTAACTTTTTCAACATATTTCAACATACAGCTATTTGATCTTCATTTCAACAATATTGATAGATAAAGGTGATATAATATAACAAATATCATGAAACATTTACATTTTGTAGTCCTTTGTATAATTTAAATAAACATAAATGCAAATTTCGCATGTGGAAAAAGTAAGTACACCCCGACATTTATCACTACTTCAAATACCTAAAATTAGAATCAGGTGCACCAGCTCAGGTGCAAATTATTAGAACATCGTTAGAGAGGATCTTGGAGGAACCTGTCTTATTTAAACCTCAGACATTTCGTTTGGTTTGCTCTTTGTTGTTGAAGTGTGTGGCGTCACCATGCCTAGATCAAAAGAGCTCTCTGAGGCCTCCAGAAAGAAGGTTATAGATGCCTACGAGTCTGGGAAGGGATTTAAAAAGATCTCCAAACAATTTGAAATCAATCATTCGACTGTCCAGAAGATCATCTACAAGTGGAGAAGATTCCAAACAACTACCAACTTGTTCAGGCCAGGCCGCCCCAGCAAGTTCAGCCAGAGAGAAGACCGCAAGATGCTGAAAGAAGTCTCTCGGAACCCCAGAATGTCATCACGGGACCTACAGGTAGCTCTTGCCACTGTTGATGTCAAAGTGTACGGACGAGTCTACCATTAGAAAGAGGCTGCACAAATTTGATCTACATGAGAGGTGTGCCAGGAGGAAACCTTTGCTGTCCAGAAAGAACATCAGGGAAAGACTAAAGTTTGCCAATGAACACCTCGGCAAAGACCAGCACTTCTGGAACAATGTGCTCTGGACAGATGAGTCAAAGGTGGAGCTATTTGGCCACAGTACCAGAAGACATGTTTGGCGAAAACCAAAGACAGCATTTGACCACAAGAACCTGATACCAACTGTAAAGCATGGTGATGGAAATATTCTGGTTTGGGGCAGCTTTGCTGCAACAGGGCCTGGGCAGCTCACTACCATAGAATCCACTATGAATTCTTCATTGCACCAGAGGGTGCTTGAGGATAATGTGAGGCCATCTGCCGGAGAGTTGACGCTCAACCAAAGGTGGACCTTGCAACATGACAATGACCCTAAACATACCAGTCAATCCACCAAGAATGGCTGAAAAGACAGAAATGGAGGGTTCTGGAATGGCCAAGTCAAAGCCCGGATCTAAATCCCATCGAGATATTGTGGGGGGATTTGAAACGAGCTGTGCATGCAAGAAACCCCTCAAACATCGCACAGCTGAAAGAATTCTGCATGAAGGAATGGGCAAAAACTTCTCCCAGTCGATGTCAGAGACTGGTAGACAGTTATAAGAAACGCCTACTTGAGGTTGTTTCTGCCAAAGACGGCAATACCACCTATTAGAGCCAAGGGTGTACTTACTTTTTCCACATGCGAAATTTGCATTGATGTTTATTTAAATTATACAATGGACTACAAAATGTAAATGTTTCATGATATTTGTTACATTATATCACCTTTATCTATCAATATTGTTGAAATGAAGATCAAATAGCTGTATGTTGAAATATGTTGAAAAAGTCAAAACTTTACATGGGGTGTACTTACTTTTTCACGTGACTGTATACTATAAGAGAACCGTTTGTGTGTCTGTCTGTCCGTCTGTCGCCATTTTCTCAGAGATGGCTAAATTGATCTTTGTCAAACTTTCCGAAGTTCATCAGTGTTGTGAAGTGTTTTCGGCAAAACAATTCTTGAAAATCTATATTAGAAAAGGAGTCATGTCTGTCTCTCTGTTTGCCATGCTATAACTTGAGAAAGGATTAACGGATTTCAATGAAACCAATGAGGGTGGATTCAGGGAACTCCTGTGAAAGTTTGTTATGCAAAAAATAAATAAACAAACAAACAATTTTTTGAGATACATGGACACACATGGTGAAAACGCAAATGCCAACTTTGCTGGGAATCCCTGTTTTGTAGATTAGCCATCACAGCTATGCCGAGGAAACAGAAAGCCCGTTTTTTTTTTTTTAGCATTTATGCAAAAGCAGGGACAAAGAGACATCAGAGTTTGATTCCTACCATGGCCCGTGTCTAATACGTACCCCGGACACTTTGATCAAAAGAAAGAAGGGAGAGGGTGGGAGCTAATTTAAAAAAATCTCCCTATTGTTGTGTTGTTGTATATTATTCACAATTCAGCATCTAAAAAGGATGAGATTAATATCCCATTCACAATCTCCTCGCTCCCTGAGTGTATAGCCAGGCTGGTATCTACACATCAATTAAATTTTTTTCCCTCCATTAACAATTTTTTTTTTTGCAATTACACAAAGATTCGTATTCCTGTAAGTGAAGTGACAGGACTTATATTCTAGATTTGAAAAAAAAGTTGGTTATTTTTATCGCTCTATAGTGTCTAAGCCTTTGTAACTATGTGAAAGGTAATATTAAATAATGATCCCTGATCCCATTCTTTCGTGGGTGTAGGGAAGTGTTTTAAGCCCCCACAAAACAAAAACCCCCCCAAAAAAACTTGATTTCATCAAAATGCCAACCGCATCGGTTAATGTCGGGTACGCCCACTAAACATCTTAAAACTCATGACATATACACTACATGACCAAAAGTATGTGACACCCCTTCTAATTAGTGGATTCGGCTGTTTCAGCCACACCCATTGCTGACAGGTATATATATAATCAAGCACACAGCCATGCAATCTTCATAGACAAACATTGGCAGTAGAATGGGCCGTACTGAAGAGCTCAGTGACTTTCAACATGGCACCGTCATAGGATGCCACCTTTCCAACAAGTCAGTTCGTCAAATTTCTGCCCTGCTAGAACTGCCCCGGTCAACTGTAAGTGCTGTTATTGTGAAGTGGAAACGTCTAGGAGCAAGAACAGCTCAGCCGCGAAGTGGTAGGCCACACAAGCTGACTGAATAGGACCACCGAGTGCTGAATCACTTGGCGTGTAAAAATCGTCTGCCCTCGGTTGCAAGACTCACTAGCGAGTTCCAAACTGCCTCTGGAAGCAACACCAGAACAAAAACTGTTCGGCGGGAGCTTCATGAAATGGGTTTCCATGGCCGAGTAGCCGCACACAAGCCTAAAATCACCATGCACAATGCCAAGCATCGGCTGGAGTTGTGTAAAGCTCGCTGCCATTGGATTCTGGAACAGTGGAAATGTGTTCTCTGGAGTGATGAATCATGCTTCACCACCTGGCAGTCCAACGGACGAATTTGAGTTTGGTGGATGCCAGGAGAATGCAACCTGCCTAAATCCATCGTGCCACCTGTAAAGTTTGGTAGGGAAGGAATAATGGTCTGGGGCTGTTCTTCATGGTTCGGGCTAGGCCCCTTAGTTCCAGTGAGGGGAAATCTTAATGCCACAGCATACAATGACATTCTAGACGATTGTGTGCTTCCAACTTTGTGGCAACAGTTTGGGGAAGGCCCTTTCCTGTTTCAGCAAGACAATGCCCCCGTGCATAAAACGAGGTCCATACAAAAATGGTTTGTCGAGATGGTTGTGGAAGAACTTGACTGGCCTGCACAGAGCCCTGACCTCAACCCCATCAAACACCTTTGGGATAAATTGGAACGCCGACTGCGAGCCAGGCCTAATCGTCCAACATCAATGCCCGACCTCACAAATGCTCTTGTGGTTGAATGGAAGCAAATCCCCGCAGAAATGTTCCAACATCTAGTGGAAAGCCTTCCTGGAAGAGTGGAGGCTGTTATCACAGCAAAGGGGGGACCAACTCCATATTAATACCCATGACTTTGGAATGAGATGTTTGATGTTTGATGTTCAGGTGTCCACATACTTTTGGTCATATAGTGTATCACAGCTAATAATGAACCTTATTAACGTTCTGGTTACAGAGACTTATGGATGCTAAAAAAAAAAAGGTACAAAAATAAAAATCCTGAAAACATTTCTCGCAGTAATTTGGGTCCAATTATAGTCGAAACATATGAATCATCATGTTGCATTTATTTAAAAAATGAGATAGAAGAAAACCCAAGAAAGAAAGGAAAGGGAAGGGGAAAAAAAGAAAGGAAAGAAAAGGAAAATAAATGGAAAGATGAGATGAAGGTAAAAAATAGAAGGAAAAGAAAAGGAAAGAGAAGGTAAATGAATGGAAAGAGAGGGGAAAGGAAAGATAAAGGAAGGGGTGGAGGAAAGTAATGGAAAAGCAAACGAAAAAAAACAAAACAAAAGCAAAGGCAGAAGAAGAAAAATGAATTTACATGAATATCCCCCAAGCTTCTCCTTCTATTCCCATTCTCATTAGTATTACTGCTCCCATTTTTCGTTATTCTTTCACAATATCTCTCAACAGACCAACAAAGCAACAACAATATATTTGCATTTGAAACAACCACGCAATATCTCAATAATGCAACTACTAATGACGTGGAAGTGCGACTCACACCAGCTGGCCGGTAATAACCATCAATGCAGGTCTCGCAGTTGATTCCCTCTGTATTTCCCGTGCAATTGATGCAGACCCCACCGCCAATGTATTGACCGCGAATATTGAGACTTTGGTTCTTTAGTGAAACCTCTTTGTCATAGTAGCAGTTGTCCGCTTTGCCGTGGCAATTACACCCTGCAGAAAGTGAGTAACAAGGGAAATGCTTCTCTTCGTGTACATGTACAGTCACATGAAAAAGTAAGTACACCCCATGTAAAGTATTGACTTTTTCAACATATTTCAACATACAGCTATTTGATCTTCATTTCAACAATATTGATAGATATGGGTGATATAATATAACAAATATCATGAAACATTTACATTTTGTAGTCCATTGTATAATTTAAATAAACATAAATGCAAATTTCACATGTGGAAAAAGTAAGTACACCCTTGGCTCTAATAGGTGGTATTGCCCCCTTTGGCAGAAACAACCTCAAGTAGGCGTTTCTTAGAACTGTCTACCAGTCTCTGACATCGACTGGGAGAAATTTTTGCCCACTCCTCCATGCAGAATTATTTCAGCTGTGCGATGTTTGAGGGGTTTCTTGCATGCACAGCTCGTTTCAAATCCCCCCCACAATATCTCGATGGGATTTAGATCTGGGCTTTGACTTGGCCATTCCAGAACCCTCCATTTCTGTCTTTTCAGCCATTCTTGGTGGATTGAATGGTATGTTTAGGGTCATTGTCATGTTGCAAGGTCCACCTTCGGTTGAGCTTCAACTCTCCGGCAGATGGCCTCACATTATCCTCAAGCACCCTCTGGTGCAATGAAGAATTCATAGTGGATTCCATGATGGTGAGCTGCCCAGGCCCTGTTGCAGCAAAGCTGCCCCAAACCATAATATTTCCACCACCATGCTTTACAGTTGGTATCAGGTTTTTGTGGTCAAATGCTGTCTTTGGTTTTCGCCAAACATGTCTACTGGTACTGTGGCCAAATAGCTCTACCTTTGACTCATCTGTCCAGAGCACATTGTTCCAGAGTGCTGGTGTTTGCCGAGGTGTTCATTGGCAAACTTTAGTCTTACCCTGATGTTCTTTCTGGACAGCAAAGGTTTCCTCCTGGCACACCTCCCATGTAGATCAAATTGGTGCAGCCTCTTTCTAATGGTAGACTCGTGCACTTTGACATCAACAGTGGCAAGAGCTACCTGTAGGTCCCGTGATGGCATTCTGGGGTTCTTTGAGACTTCTTTCCGCATCTTGCGGTCTGCTCTCGGGCTGAACTTGCTGGGGCGGCCTGGCCTGAACAAGTTGGCAGTTGTTTGGAATCTTCGCCACTTGTAGATGATCTTCCGGACAGTCGAATGATTGATTTCAAATTGTTTGGAGATCTTTTTAAATCCCTTCCCAGACTCGTAGGCATCTATAACCTTCTTTCTGAAGGCTTCAGAGAGCTCTTTTGATCTCGGCATGGTGACGCCGCACACTTCAACAACAAAGAGCAAACCAAACTAAATGTCTGAGGTTTAAATAAGACAGGTTCCTCCAAGATCCTCTCTAACGATGTTCTAATCATTTGCACCTGAGCTGGTGCACCTGATTCTAATTTTAGGTATTTGAAGTTGTGATAAATGTCGGGGTGTACTTACCTTTTCCACATGCGAAATTTGCATTTATGTTTATTTAAATTATACAATTGACGACAAAATGTAAATGTTTCATGATGTGTGTTATATTATATCACCTTTATCTATCAATATTGTTGAAATGAAGATCAAATAGCTGTATGTTGAAATATTTTGAAAAAGTCAAAACTTTACATGGGGTGTACTTACTTTTTCACGTGACTGTACATCGTATCGTATGTACATGTATGTATGAGAACAAACAAAAGCAACCAAAAGTCTAGTTTTAAAGGTGGCATGAATATTGTTTTTTTCCTTGTGTAATGTTCGTCCAGGAGCTTGTACATATAATCACACACACGCCAAAACACAAGACATCATTGTACTTTAACAGTAACTAGCAAGTTGCATGGGATTCTGAACGGGGTAGGGATGGGGAGGCAAAAATGCAAATGTGATCTTTTTTCATTGACCAAGCAAGCTGGGAGCAACAATTCACATTTATTGCCACATCTGATGCAATTTAAATGCTCTAATGGCAGTGAGGTGCTCCATTTGAAACTGCTTGTTCGATATATGTAGCTTTTTGATGCCAAGGGACTGTAATAAAAATTGGTATTGGTGTCAAAGCGAGTGGCCAATTGCAAATTAATGATAGGATGACAAGGCCATTAGCAGACAATGGACAAATCAACACAGTAGTCTTACCCTGTAAGGGTAAGACTACTGTGTCTTACCCTCTTATCACTCTATCAATATCAGTATATTGATAGATTTTGCGCTCAGATTGAAACACCAAACAAGAGAATGTATTGGAGTACAGAACATATCATAAAGGAGCTTGTAAGGGATTAAGAAAGCACATTTAGATAAACTTGTTTGAGATTGTGGAGGAGGATTGGACTCGAAGGCACAGTTTAATGTAAAGAAAAGGGAAATGAAAAATCTTTTTTTTTGTTTCATACATGCAGTATTTCAAATAACAGGAAGAGTGGGTCAAACTGTAAAGACAGGGTTAAAATGAGAAAGATCAAAATATTAAGAGGTAGAGGTATTAAAATAATAGAAGGGTGGAGACGCATTGGACAACTAGACAAGTAAAATGATGGTGTGTATTTATGTTTGTGTGTAAATGCTCCCTCCTTTTTCTGATCCCTGCTTCCTCCTTTCCCTCGTCCTGCTCATCTTCCTCCGCCACCCCTTCCTTCCTCACCCCTGCTCTCCTCTCCTGATTCTCCTCCCCCCTCGTCCTCTCCCATCTGGCATGGCTGGACTTCTCCCCCATTTGTCCACCCCTCTTATCACTTGTTTTGCATCACCTTCCTGATCCATCAATCTCTTTTTCCTCCCCCTCCGACCCCACATTAATAAGATATATTGTTCATTGTCGGCCACCTTATTTGCCAAGTGATGTGATGTGACGAAGTGAAGTGAGATGGACAAAGTTGCCTTTTCTGGATCGACATTTTAAAAATATTCCTTGTGAATTATCTACAGTTACAGTGCATAGATATAGTTATTCATTTTTTGAGCTTTTCATCAGTATCTTTCCCAAGAGTGGGTCTTCGGATTGGCACTCTGTCTAATTGTTAAATTACTTTCTGAATCAATGTAGGGTTAGTCACTTGGCCTCATTACCACCGTTCCAAGTCTGTACTGTAATTACTTTAGTTGTTAATTAAGGCTTAATGAATAGGTCGTTTGCAATGAGAGATCAAATCAGATATGCAACTTTCAAACAACAGCTTGATAAGGTATGTATATACAGTATATATATATATATATATGTCACGAAAAGAAATCAGGGTCACACAGTTTGGAAACAATCTGTAATGGGAGGGGTGATTTGTTGGGGATGTTGCTGGCACGGCTACATGGCTGGCTCACGTTCACACTCATTCCCACTCGCGAGTGTTCCAGGCGTCCAGGACGTCTGATGGTAACCAGGGCAACAATGACTGCAACTTTCGCCACAAGTGTTGTGCTCACATTGACACTTCAAACTCTGCAATCAGATGTACGACAACACAACAGCAATTGAACAAAGCAGGATCACTCATATCCCAATGCAATTTCGCATTGCAGAATGCTTTCAATGCCTATTGGCATGCATAATCTATATTTTGATTTCTGTATTATCAATAATACACAAAGTAAAAGGAGAAAATAAGTGGCCAAAGTTATGAAGGCGTACCTCAAAACAAAGACTAAGTCCTATCTGCAATCCAATCCCCCCACTCCCCTACCCCCAAAATAATTTGCATCCATTTGAAGGATAACACTGGATATAAACATGAAAGCACAGAGAGGCAGTGTCGGAGATCCTAAGAGTGCAGTCCCGCAAAACACAGTAATGTTTAAAAGTGGACGAGAGAAAAGTGAACAGTCCCACAAAAATATCAGGTCAGATATGGTGCAATGTTTTAATCTATTATTACGTCCGCCACCAAAGGTGGATGGAGGTTATGATTTCACCTCTGTCTGTCCGTTTGTGAACAAGATGTCTCAAAAAGTTGTGGACGGATTCAGACGAAATTTGGCAGAGATGTAGCGTATGTGAGATATAGCGTATAAGGAGGAAATGATTAGATTTTGGTGAAGATCCGGATTCGGCTACTAGAATTTTTAAAGTAATGCTTCACCATTGGCAGATAGGGCCAAAAACTATACGTAGCAGGATATCTCAAAAGGTTGTGGATCGATTTGGACGAAACTTTGTGGAGAGGTTGTGTGTGTGACAAGGAAGGATCGATTCGATTTTTATGAAGATCTGAATTTGGATCCGGCTACAAGAATTATTTAATTTTTAATCCGGCTACAAGAATTTAATTTTCACTCACTCACCGCAGGCAGGTAGGTGGTCTTTCTGTCTTCTACCGACTCCTCTCCGGCCTTGCACCCCCAGCTCTCTCTGTGCTCTGTCCCCCAAATATTCCTACAGGTCGCACAAGATCTGCCAGCAACCCTCTGATGGTTAAACTGCCGAAATCTCGGCTCTCTGCTCACCTTCACTCTTTCATTCCTCTTTTCTCCCGCCTCTGGAACAAACTCCCTCACTCCCTTCAATCCCACTCCTCCCTCCAGGTCTTTAAAACAGCTGTTCACCACCATCTCTTATCTTCCCCCATCCAAAACCTTGATCTTTTCTACCCCCGCTAATTCACCCCAGATCCACCTTGTTTGAAATTCCAACTTCTTTCCTGGAAGTCCTGGCAGTGTCCATATGTTTTATACCTCTCCCACCGCCCCCTTCCCATGCCCCCCCCCCCAAAGCCCTCGCCCTCTCTCAGATCTCTCGATGTCTCCATGTCTCTCGGTCCCTGCTCTCAAATGTTGTGTTTGTGTCCTTCCCCCTCTCTCCCCATCTTGTCTACCGCTCCCGATGTTATATGTTTTATGTGTCGGTTTGTCTTTCTGTGTGATTAATGTTCGCTCTTTCACGAGCCTCGATCTTGTAAACAAAAAAAAGAAAAAAAAAAAAAAAAAAAGTGATTCTTCACCATTGAGACATCAAGTGAAAAGCAATATACAGTCACGTGAAAAAGAAGGTACACCCCATGTAAAGTTTTGACTTTTTAAACATATTTCAACATACAGCTATTTGATCTTCAATTCAACAATATTGATAAAGGTGATATAATATAACAAATATCATGAAACATTTACATTTTTGTATTCCATTGTATAATTTAAATAAACATAAATGCAAATTTCGCATGTGGAAAAAGTAAGTACACCCCTACATTTATCACTACTTCCAATACCTAAAATTAGAATCAGGTGCACCACCTCAGGTGCAAATGATTAGAACATCGTTAGAGAGGATCTTGGAGGAACCTGTCTTATTTAAACCTCAGACATTTAGTTTGGTTTGCTCTTTGTTGTTGAAGTGTGCGGCGTCACCATGCCTAGATCAAAAGAGCTCTCTGAGGCCTTCAGAAAGAAGGTTATAGATGCCTACAAGTCTGGGAAGGGATTTAAAAAGATCTCCAAACAATTTGAAATCAATCATTCGACTGTCCGGAAGATCATCTACAAGTGGAGAAGATTCCAAACAACTGCCAACTTGTTCAGGCCAGGCCGCCCCAGCAAGTTCAGCCCGAGAGCAGACCGCAAGATGCTGAAAGAAGTCTCTAAGAACCCCAGAATGTCATCACGGGACCTACAGGTAGCTCTTGCCACTGGTGATGTCAAAGTGCACGAGTCTACCATTAGAAAGAGGCTGCACAAACTTGATCTACATGGGAGGTGTGCCAGGAGGAAACCTTTGCTGTCCAGAAAGAACATCAGGGCAAGACTAAAGTTTGCCAATGAACACCTAGGCAAAGACGAGCACTCCTGGATCAATGTGCTCTGGACAGATGAGTCAAAGGTAGAGCTATTTGGCCACAGTACCAGAAGACATGTTTGGCAAAAACCAAACACAGTATTTGACCACAAGAACCTGATACCAAATGTAAAGCATGGTGGTGGAAATATTATGGTTTGGGGCAGCTTTGCTGCATCAGGGCCTGGGCAGCTCACCATCATAGAATCCACTATGAATTCTTCATTGTACCAGAGGGTGCTTGAGGATAATGTGAGGCCATCTGTCGGAAAGTTGAAGCTCAACCGAAGGTGGACCTTGCAACATGACAATGACCCTAAACATACCAGTCAATCCACCAAGAATGGCTGAAAAGACAGAAATGGAGGGTTCTGGAATGGCCAAGTCAAAGCTCGGATCTAAATCCCATCGAGATGTTGTGGGGGGATTTGAAACGAGCTGTGCATGCAAGAAACCCCTCAAACATCGCACAGCTGAAAGAATTCTGCATGGAGGAGTGGGCAAAAATTTCTCCCAGTCGATGTCAGAGACTGGTAGACAGTTATAAGAAACGCCTACTTGAGGTTGTTTCTGCCAAAGGGGGCAATACCACCTATTAGAGCCAAGGGTGTACTTACTTTTTCCACATGCGAAATTTGCATTTATTTTTATTTAAATTATACAATGGACTACAAAATGTAAATGTTTCATAATATTTGTTATATTATATCACCCTTATCTATCAATATTGTTGAAATGAAGATCAAATAGCTGTATGTTGAAATATGTTGAAAAAGTCAATACTTTACATGGGGTGTACTTACTTTTTCACGTGACTGTATAACATGATGTTTAAAAAGGTTATGGACGAGTTATGACTAAACTAGGTGGACGAGTTGGTTTTGTGACAAAAACAAGCCGATTAGATTTTGGTTCAGGTCCGAATCCAGATCCGGCCTATCAGTGGGATACAAAAGTAAACTGTTCACTCGGCGGAGGGAGGTATGCTCTCTACTGAGTGTCGTTCTAGTTACCCTCGCCTGAGGAGAGGGTATTGCATTTGAGTCCGTTTGTCTGTTTGTCTGTTTGTCCGCACAGAATAAATATGATTTTCTCTGCAACCTTTGGTCTGATCTACAGGAAATTTCCACCATAGGTGTATCTCCACCTGTAGAATTTTTAAATGATAATTATGACGTCATAAGTCACGTGGTTTGGTCGCCATCTTGGAAAAACCGAAAAAAAATTGCACCTGTATATCTCCGAAAGAACTGAATAGAAAAAATTGGGACATGGCTCATTGTAAAGAACTCTCCATGGGGAATAAAATACGTTAATTATGATGTCGTAGGTGACTCCATTATGACGTCATAATTGGACAAGTACAAAACTTCATCCGATCAAGGTGAAATTTCTTGAGCATCATGTAGGCATAAATTAGTGGAGAAAAAACAAAATGATGACGTTATGGGTCACGTGGTTCGGCCGCCATCTTGGAAAAACCGAAAAATGTTGTGCCTCTATATCTCCGAAAGCGTTGCATAGAAAAAATTGAGACATGGGTCATTGTAAAGAACTCTCCATGGGGAATAAAATATGTTAATGATGATGTCATAGGTGCCTCAAGTATGACGTCATAATTCGACAAGTACAAAACTTCATTCGATCAAGATGAAATTTCTTGAGCGTCATGTAGGCATAAATTGGTGGAGAAAAAAAAATTAATGAAGACGTTATCGGTCACGTGGTTCGGCCGCCATATTTGTTTTAACACAAAAGCCTTAAAACCACTGAAAATACATCCTGGCGAGGGTTTGCAATCTCTGATTGCTCTTTTTCTTGTTTTTATGATGCAATATGGTGGCATGTATAAAGAGGGGAACATAATTTCACATTCGTCAGGATTTAATCAATTTGTTGTGATTACACATTCATATACTGTCAGACCCCGACATTTGCTGAGGATACGTTACTGGAAAATGCCGTGAATGTCAAAACTGCGAATGTGGGGGCATTGTTTCAATGGGAAAAGCGGCGATAGTTTCCCGGCGGTTCCTGATTCATGGAAAAAGCCATTAATTAAGTCATGCTTATTTGAATGTGAACGCTCATGTCATGCTCACAGCTCGTGTGAGATGTGTTTTTTGCATACGTCCAGCTGATTTGTGTGTGATTGGTGGAAGATATGTTTGAGAACAGTGGTATGCTCACTGCTCATATAATTTTTTTTGCGCCAGTGAAAAACTGCAAATACACAGGACACAGGGCCGCAAATGTAGAAGCAGGTCTCAATTTATCAACCGTGAATAGGCAGAACCCATGAATGTTGGGACCGTGAACGTCGGGGTCTGACTGTACTTATTATTTTGTCCCCCACCCCTCCGACAAGATCGGAGACCGAGGGGACATTAAAATTAGCTCCGACTGACAACCGATCATCTGTCCATGTACTTCTGCGTCCGTGATATTTATAAAATCGTTGAAAATTTAGTTTTAATATTGCAGATATTCATTGCTCATTATATTATCTGAACCTGATAAAATCACTGCTGTTATTGCCTAAATTATGTTGCCATGGCAACCATCTCGGTAACTTGGCCTGTTTACTTGATATTTCAAAAAACATTCAAAATTTAGCTTTCATATTACACAGATCTATTCCTAATACAACGCAAAAGGTGGGGAACCGAGACAATCAGCTCCTTGTTGTTGTAACGATGAAGTTTTAAAAAAAAAAGCTTTTTGGATATGTAAACTTTACCAAATGTCAAAACATTTAGATAGCTTGAGATTTGGATTCAAAAATAATTCAGACTCCAGTTTATATGAGAGTTATGTGTCAGGCAAAAGCATATACCTTTTGGACTGGATTGTAAGGGCATGCCCTGGCATGTCCATAGCAGATACACATCCCACCTATTGAAATGTCCTTCACGGAGTAGAAATACTGCAAAAAAAGAAAATATTTCAAATAATCAAGATAAAAGCTGTGAAATCATTTGTGTCACATCTCTTCCCAAATAATAATATTGTGGATCTTTGTAACACAGATGCCTCGACCACTCTCAAACATTACCTGGTGGTGATTAAACATTGTCGATACATTATTCAAATTAACACTAAATCCATCATAAAATGACTGCAAGCCCTTAGTTAAGGTGAATAGAAACCTTTCTTGGAAAACAAAGAAAACCTCTTCCCACAGTCTTCAGAATATATTTTGCATTATTCAATGCCTGGCTTTTCATTCATACGTCCGTGGATCAATGTGTCATATATTGCCAGGAATATGTTAGTTTCAAGGCCAGGAATATGTTTGGTGGTTTGCTGTTGCCTTCTGTGGTATTGGGAGTTACATGAATATTAATGAATGCATGATGAACCGGAAAGGATGAGGCGTGACCGGTAGTGACGTGTACGAGCTGTGGTGAGTATAGTGGAGAAGGAGATGCCATTAAAAGGTTGAGCTGGAGAACCTGCGTGTGGTCTGTCATTGCTATACAACACCTACCCAGCTGAGCCGCCATGAATGAAACCCACAATGGCGAGGGCAATGCAAGAAGGTCTAAACCACTCAGTCACTAAATCACTCGAGCCTGACTTTCCCGTAGCTTATTATATTTTTGTCCAATCGTCCTTTCTCTTCTTCCTCAAACTGCATCTCTCCTTGCGAATGACAGGCATACAGCATTATCAGAGACAGATAAAAATGACACAAAAAATGATCATAACATGCAAGAGTTTAACCATGTGCTGGCAAATTAATGCTGGTGGTGGCATCTCATGAGCCCCATGACAGAGCATGGGACAATCATGGCAAGTCATGAACGTTTCTAAAGTTAGAATTAATAATGGGCAGGTGGTCTCTCCATCGTTGGAGTGCGGAAATTTCCAGCTGAGAAGCTGTGGAAATTGAAGCCACATCATTGAGGACAATGCAATAAGGCTCAACACAACCCACTACCAAGCTGCTGCAGGCAAATTAGTACAAATTACAAAGTGAAAAGTTTTAATGCCAATTGTCAGAATTTAAGCAATTGCATTATATGCAGCCATTCGCAAATTAAACAAAAATCCATTGTGACCTTATAATAAAGTTCATCAAGCAGTGTGCAGGTATTTGTTACTTGCGAAAATCGAAGATTTTTCAAGTACGTATATATTGGTTGGTCTTGTGCGTTATTATTTGGCAAAAAAAAATTTTTTGGACAAGTATGTTGATCATTCTGGTTTGTGTGTGTGTTTGTGTGTTTGTTTGTGTGTGTGTTTGTTTGTGTGTGTGTGTGTTTGTTTGTGTGTGTGTTTGTTTGTGTGTGTGTTTGTTTGTGCGTGTGTTTGTGTATGTGTTTGTTTGTGTGTGTGTTTGTTTGTCTGTCCGCTCACTTATACTTGCCTACAGGTCACAATTTTAAACCGATCTTTACAAAACTTCACCAAATGGTAGAGTTTGAGGTCCGACAAAATCTTATATATTTTGTTTGGTCAAAAGGTCAACATAGGCCAAAGGCCAACCACTTTTTTTCAAATTTCTAAAATCCTCAATTTTCATCTGATTGACTTGAAATTTGAATGGCATTTTCATATCTGCTAACTGAATTCAACCACCAACTATTTTGGAAAGCAGCATAGGCCAAAAGGTCAACATAGGCCAAAGGTCAACAACAATTTCAAATTTCTAAAATCCTCAATTTTCAGCCGATTCACTTGAAATTTGAATGGCATTTTCATATCTGCTAACTGAATTCAACCACCAACTATTTTGGAAAGCAGCATAGGCCAAAAGGTCAACATAGGCCAAAGGTCAACAACAATTTCAAATTTCTAAAATCCTCAATTTTCATCCGATTCACTTGAAATTTGAATTGCATTTTCATATCTGCTAACTGAATTAAACCACCAACTATTTTTGAGATCAGCATAGGACAAAAGGTCAACATAGGCCAAAGGTCAACAACTTATTTTAGGGATTTCACAAGTATCATGCTGTACCCCATATATTTCTTGTTTGTTTGATCTATGATGCAAGCATGCTGAGCATCGGGTTTTATAGCCCCAGCCATGCCCGAGCCAAAGCATGTCAAGAGCTGGCGAGAGAGTGGTCTAACTGGGGAGACCGTGGACATATCCACACATTACACACCTCTTATACAAATGGCAAAAACTGGTTGATGCAAACATCTGACCAAGGTGAGCAAAAAACGACAATGATTGATCCCCAAAAACACACCCACAGATGAACAACTCTCAACACATGAGCCACACCCACATGTGGGAGTCACACTGTACATTAAGAACTGCATTTCCCACTTTCCGTGTACTGTTCTGTGTTTACACCGATACTGACCCTAAATGTGGCTCCACCAATCACACAGTCCATACATTAACATGTCCAACCAGGCCACAAAGCCTGCTTTGTTTGTGCCTCGGAAACACAAAAACAAGAACAAACACATATTTACTCACTCCCATACATACAACACCAGATCATAAGTAAATAAGAATAGCAGAGCAGACCATCGATTATGTGATTTCTGAGTTTTGCTGAAGGAGCCGGACAATAAAAACAATCCTCATTTGATCTCTGATCTGGCACAAGACCTGAAACGAATTGTCGCCTTCAGAATAAAAATGGACATGTGATGAGGCTGGGGTCTATTGGCCTGAGGAATCCTGCTACCAGCTCTCCCCCCCCCCCCCCACCCCCCCGACTTCCCCCTCAGGTTTGCTCCAGCCATGCCACTCTCAAATTCACCCAGGCCCACACCCAGACCTTCCACCTAGCTCCACCCCCCTTCACTCCACCCAAGATTCACTCCAGCCTCACACCCTCCCAGCTTTGCTTTAGCCCTGCAGCCTCACAGTTCCACCCCAGCTACACACACTCCCAGCATCCCCCATCTCTGCTTCCTCTCCTGGCTCTTTTCCACATTCCTGTAACTCATCAGCAGCTGCTCCACCCCATCTCCAATTGTGTCGACCTGAGACATCTAAGAACTCTGCTCTGACCTGACAGATCTATCAATCCAGGCCGCTGCAGATAAACCGGATATCTTCTGTTTAACAGAATCCTTCCCCCCACAGGACGTTGATGACTCCTTAGTGTCTCTCCCAGGCTACTGTCTCCTTTGTTTTGATCTTTCTGAACCCTGTCCTGGCAATGGAGTCACACTGTGCATTAATAATTCCATTTCTTACTCTCCGCGTACTGCTCTAACACCTCCCAATCCCCGAGGAGTAACTGGCTGCACTTCTCCTCTGTTCCAATCTCTTGTTTGTCTGTGTGTGAACTGTCCTCCAAACAGTGATGACTCCATTTACAGACTTGGCATTTAATATGGAATATTTTTTTTGTGGGGGTGAACTTACTTTTCAAGATGTCTTAGAACCAAAAGTTCATTGGAATTATGTTGAAATTATTCTAGATTTTGTTAATGTGACCTTTAAAAGAAACAAAAACCACATTTGACATTTCGAAACAAATAAATTGATCCTTGAAAGTGATGTAAACTGATATCAAACTCAATTCACGGACAGTACTGTGTTAAACTTCTGTACGTTTTCCAGAAGTATCTCTTTATTTTGCACATTAGCCAAATTTTTTTTAAACAAAAACAAAAGTTAAATTACGACTGAGATTACGGACAGTAAAATTACAGTTCAGTACTTCGTGTAACCCCCACGAGCATTCAGGAGAGCACGGACACGTTGAGGCATACCGTTCATGAGATTTGCCAAGGTTTGGACAGGAATCGCTTGCCATGCAGTGACAAGAGCCTGCTGCAATTCATGCACAGAGGTCGGCTGCTGGTCCAAGTGGTCGAATTGACGCGATAATTCTGCCCACACGTTCTCTATCGGATTCATATCCGGGGACATGGCAGGCCACTCCATATGCTCTACACCACGGTCAGCAAGAAAGTGTTGGATCATGCGAGCACGATGAGGCCGTGCATTGTCATCTTGGAAGACAAAGTTTCCTCGAAAGGCTGCACGAGCAAATGGAAGCAATGTTTCTTCCAGAATGGCCCTGTACTTGAACTGGTTCAGGTTTCCATTCAGAACAACCAGGTCAGTTTTGCCCCCTGCATGAAAAGCAGCCCAAACGGTCACCCCACCACCTCCAGCTTGGACTCTTGGCACTATACAATCTTTGTTGTAGGCTTCATGCACTTGTCTGCGCACTCGGACGCGGCCATCTTGACGATAGACCAGAAATCTAGACTCTTCACTGAAGATCACGTGATTCCAGTGTCCTGGCTGCCATTGACGGTGCTCTCTGGCCCACTGCAATCTGCGCTGGTGGTGTTGTCTGGTCAGGCGTGGCTTTCTCAGGGGACGCCTGGCACGACAGCCTGCTTGAACCAGTCGTTGGTTGACTAGCCTTCTGGATACAGGCACATTTGTCAGTTGCTGCCACTCAGCCCTAAGCCGATTAGCTGACTTGGTACGGCCATTGCGGCCCAACCGGTGCAGCTGGCGATCATCCCTCCTTGAGGTTCTGCGGGGACATCCTGGCCTCGGGATTGGAGTAGGGACACCCCTCTGAGCATTTCGTTTCAGGATCGTTGACACCTGACCTTGAGTGATGCCATACTGCTGAGCAATAGCACACTGTTTCATGCCGTAATTTCGTAAAGCCACCACTCCATGACAAACAGCATTGTCGAGTTGGCGGACCATCTCCAGAGGAAGCGGCAATAACTTTTGGAGACTTGCAGCAGTTTTCCACTAATACAGAACGCAACAACCCTTGTATACCCGACTGTGAAGCCAATCATCAAATACACCTGTCCGTACATTTTGCCACGCCACCTGTGATATAATCCTGTTGTTGACTTCTTGCTGCGACAGACAATCAGTGACATGGTTCTTTTAACAAATAAATCACCAAAGTGTAAAAGAAACTCACCAGATTGATATACTGAGTTAAGAAAGTAAACCCAAGTCAAGAAAAAAAAAAATTCCATATTAAATGCCAAGTCTGTACATATCTCTCTCAGACAACATTAATCAACTTTTACTGGACTCGACAGCATCAGCTCACGTGTCCTAAAAACTTGTTATGCTGCTCTTGTACTTCCTCTCAGCTTTAGTTTCAACTGCAGACCTATTAGCTTACTTCCAATCATTAGCAAGGTCATGTAATCCATCATCGCAGCATGTATGGATTACATGACTATTGACAACGTATCATTCCTTTTCTCCAATGACTTCATCTCAGATTATCAAATCAGATTCAGACCTGGTAACTCTACCTTGGACATGCTGCTTCTACTCTCCCAACCATGGAATTAGGCCCTCAATGTCAGATATTAGATCAGAGCTGTCTCTCAAGACATATTCCATGCTCTTGATACAGTCTGGCATCCTGCTATACTCTCCAAACTGTCTGCCTATGTATGGCATCCAAGACCAACTCAACACATGGCCAACTGGCTTCCTCTACTCTCAACTGACTTCCTCTATCACTGACTTCCTCTACTTCCTCTACTACAACACTCTCAACGGAATCCTTTCATCTCCTTTCCCTTTCAAGGCCTGGAGTACCCCAAAGCAGTGGTATGGCCCTATCCTATTCCTAACCTTAATCAACGAGCTCTACAACTCTGAAAAATCCTCTTTATCTCTTTGCTGATGACTCCACCCTCTGCCGTGACATCCTTTATCCTTCAGATAGACAGGCAGCAGCCTCTTCCCTCTCTTCTGACCTTGACTAAAGTAACAAATTGGTGAAAACTTGGAATATATCCATTAATCCTGATAAATCCCACACACTCACTCTCTTTATTTGAAAGGACTGTATGGCAAACCCTTCCATCTACTTTCTTAACAATCCTCTCGAAGAAGTTCTGTCACTTAAACCTATTGGGTCTCATTATCAGCCATGAGCTTTTTTCGAAAAACCACATTTCTAAATTGGCCTCCAAAGCCAGTCACTGACTAGGCATCCTCCGTCATGCAAAGTCCTTCCTTAGCAAACCTGAACTCCTATCCACTTAAAAGGCCTTCATCCCCTTCGTAGAATACTGCTCTCCCCTCTGTGATGACTCCCCTGCCTCACACCTTGCTAAGCTTGACATCATTGAAACCAAGGTCTCCAAGGTCATTGGAATATCCCATGATGAAGCTGAGTCTAAAAGCCTTTCACTTTGCCATGGCAGAGAGGTCAGTCGTATCTCTGTCTTCTTCCGCCTCCTTTCTGGTCTTGCATCCTCTGCCCTGTCCATGCTTTGCTGTCCCAAGGTATCTGCAGGATGCACGCGGTTCATCAGCAACCCTCTTCTAACTAAGCTCCAAAAATCCATAATTACTGCTCACATGTACTCATTAGTTTCTCTTTTTCCCGCCTGTGGAAGCAACTACCACATTCTCTTCAATCTCATTCCTCCCTTCAGGTCTTCAATAGAGCTGGTCACCAACATCTCAGATCATCCCACATCCTAAACCATGATCTTTTATACCCCCCATAAACCACACCCATCCCCACCTCGCAGAATTTCCAGTTTTTACTTCCTAACAGTTTGCTTCTGCATCTAACGTATCCACCCTGTGCAATGCATTCTCACCTACCCCCTTGCTGTCCGTATCTGTTTATTCTACCTCGGCCCTGCTGTTGGTATTCCCCCCTTCTCTTTCAGTTATTCCTTTTGTTATGTTGTATCCTGATCTATTCTGTGTTCCAGCTCTTCCACGAGCCTTGACTGTGTATACAAAATAAACTCTGCCTGAGACCGGATCTGCTGTTGCTTGTTACCCTGCGCTCGCAAAGCGAAAGGCAGGGTTCAGCATTTGGGTACGTCCGTACGTGCGTACGTGTCTGCATTTCAGTAAAGTAAAGTGTGTGCCGTGTCAGCATTTAAAAAATTCATTTGCTCGGCAACCGTTGGTCCGATTGACATGAAATTTTCGCCAGAGGAGGGCATCTTCCTGTAGAATATTTTAGTGAATATTATGACGTCACAGGTCACGTGGTATGAGCGCCATCTTGAAAAACCCAAAAACTTTGCACCTCTATATCTCAAAAAACCGCTGCACAGAAATAATTGAGACAGGTCTCATTGCAAAGAACTCTCCATGCGGAATAACATATGTAAATTATGACGTCATAGGTGCCACCGTTATGACGTCATACTTTGACAAGTAAAAAAACCTTTATCCAAACAGGATGAAATTTCTTGAGCATCTTCCCGGTATAAATAGACACAGAAGTAAAATTATAATGACGTCGTAGGTCACGTGATTTGGCCCGCCATATTGTTTTGAGTGAAAAAAACCTGAAAAACCACTAAAATCCAATTTTCTCCAAAGCGACTGAACAGATCGAGGCCAATCTTTTCAGGCAGAACTGCATACCTATGTCGAACGAAAAATTCAGTGAGCATGAAGTCATGCGTCACATGGTTTCGGAGTTATGACGCTTTAAAGCATAAACTTTTAAAACCTAGCTCCTC
This sequence comes from Myxine glutinosa, assembly GCF_964187855.1. Lineage (NCBI taxonomy): Eukaryota > Metazoa > Chordata > Myxini > Myxiniformes > Myxinidae > Myxine > Myxine glutinosa. Next base: position 71,263,388 of record NC_136268.1, read on the forward strand.
CCTCATTTTTGATCCTATCGAGTGGAAACTTCACAGATGTGTTCAGCATATCAATCTACTAAAATGACCTTTTGGAATTTGCGATAGGTGACGTGGTTTGGCAAATATAAATAATTAAACGAAAATATAAATTTTTTTTATAACTCTTGAACCGCTTTATTGATCGACATGAAACTTTATATTATAGTAGAAGTAATAAAGTATAATAAGTGTGCAAAATTTCAAGATGATTGGATGTACGGTCTGGAAGCTAGAAGTTGTTATTGCATGAAGAAGAAGAGTCTTCTAGAGTGGGCATGGAATAAATTATCACACTGCACATGACGAGCAGGCAAAGTATGGAGCGACCTCACGGGGTCATTTTGACCTCAAATAAAATTCTGATTTCAGATTTGTCAATCGCTGAGGTATATTAACACTCGACCAAAACAGATTTGGCGAAATTCCGATGATTTTTGACAAAAATATAACATTTGTGTCTGCATTTCAGTAAAGTAAAGTGTGTGCCATGTCAGCATTTTAAAAATTGAAACGTGGCTCATTGTAAATAACTCCATATGGGGAATAGGTGTTGTTAACGATGACGTCATTGGTGCCATAATTATGATGTCATAATTCGACAGGGACAACGCTTAGTCTGATCAGTTTGAAATATATTGAGCATGATCTATGCAACAATTATTTAGAGAATATACATTTATGATGTCATCGCTCACGTGGTCTGGCAGCCATATTGGATCAAAAAAAAAGAAACGTTCAAAAATAGAAGAGTTGCCTCACACCAAGTTGACTGCGCAGAGTAAGTATTCTATGAATAAAATCTAGTTTATTATGAGATTCATAAAATAGATCTAGCTACTGGCTTTTTTGGTTGGATGTGCCATTTTCCTTTAACAATATATTATTCCAACCACCCCAATAGTATATCATATATATATATATATATATGCAAAACACTTAATGGGTAGGTGAAGAGGCAAAGCACAGGTCACGTCCCACACCAGCCAAAACTGCATAATCTGTAAGCAAAAATGGTCGCCTGCCACCCAACACATTGTCTCTGCCCTGCTGCACACCAAAACGGAGGTGGAATGTAGTCGGGAATACAAATAAAACCAATAAATGGCTCTACCGACCTAATGATAGCAACAGCATGGCATGCTGTCATGCTGCGCCTGCACACCACATTACCTTTAATGCCTGATTTATTGGTCATAAATAAAGGACAATACGGAATTGCGGAGCAACAATGACCCTAAATACAACATGACACTGATGCACATAAATTATGCCAACACATCATCTCCAAACTAGGATGGCATCTGTGTGGTACCTCAGGTCTTTGAAAACCAAGACGTATGGTCACATAAATGAAAGCAGAGCTGCCGATCCAGATTTCACCCGTATTATGGGCTCCGCAGCATGACATTGCCAAATCTTTTATTTGTGACCATTGTAAGCTGTTGAATAAAAATTGAGCCGCCTCATGTGACAAGGCAGCAATGCACAGGCAAATGCTGCACAACCTGTTGAATGATAAATTAAACAAAAGGAGCATCACACCCCCTAAATGCAACAGGACCCTGATGTCAATAGTCATGCACGTTAATTATGCCAACACTTTTTTTTTTCTGTATACAAGATCGAGGCTCGTGAAAGAGCAAACATTAATCACACAAAAAGTCAAACCGACACATAAAACACAAAATAAGGGGAGCGGTAGACAAGATGGGGAGAGAGGGGGAAGGAACAAACACAACATTTGAGAGCAGGGACATCGAGAGATCTGTGGGAGGGAGACGGCTTGGGAGGAGGTCTAAACTAGATCTAAACACATCACCCCTAAACTAGGATGACATCTGTATGGCACTTAGGTTTTGGAAGACTGACCGCTCAGCATCTGGGATGTTCGGGATGGCGAATGGAGGGAGTAGGAGAAAGGACAACGGTCTGGCACCATCAAAATCCCAGGGGAGGAGGTGCTGAGCCAGCACATTTATACATATTGTTGCGGTTTTGCAAATAAAGGATAACCCCCCTCGTAGGTAGTTGCACCACAACATGTAGCCTCGCTTTAGTTCAGTTATTTCTTATTAAATGTAAGCGCAGTCTCCTTTCCTGTGTTAGTATGCGTTGAGCAGGCCAGTAAGTGCAGGCCTCGATTGGGCTAGAATGCCACGTGCTAGGCCTGGAACAAGTCTGGCAGGCCGAAGGGAGGAGCGGCAGGGGAGTGGCCAGTAAGCGGCGAGCAGCCAATCGGAGCTCGAGGGGAGTGGCTAACAACAGCAGCGAGAGGAGGGGCTTGGAACATTCGGGTAAAGCTCAGAGGCGGGGCTATAAAACCCTGCCCCGGGCCCCCCGCCCGAGGCTGTGCAGCAGTGACAGAGAGAGAGAGAGAGAGAGTGCCCCAGAGAGTTGCTGGAGAGTGTTGCGAGTCAGAGTACCAGTGACCGAGAGAGAGAGTGCCCCAGTGAGTCTGTGTCCTGGTGACCCAGCATTGAGTGAGCGTTGTGAGAGAGTGCAGCCGTGACCGAGCCCCAGTGAGCCACGAGCCACGAGTGAAGGCAGTCGATTGCTTGTTATAGCCCTCTCTGTGAACGAACTCTCCCTGTGCCCTGTGCTCTGCGGCTGTGAATAACGCGCTTGCGAAGACGATCCATCCCGGGGCCACAGACGCACAATCTCCCTGCCTGCACTCCCTGCACACGTGCCGTGAACATCCGAAGGCCACGCCCGGCAAGCTGTCTGGAGTGAATGGCGCCAAGGCGCGTTTGGAGCGCAAAATTTTCCTTCCTTCTTTTCCCTGCGTGAGTGCGTGAGTGAATGGGCCCTTGTCCGGGCTTTAAGTAAGATTGAATAAGTATCTGCTCTGTGTCTCTTTGCCCTGTATAATTGCAAATAAACCTGTGTTCGTCCTTCCATTTGATCGTTCCCATCATTTCCAACCATTGGCCTAGCACTGTACGAATAAAACCGCTCAAATCGGGTTCAATAAAAGTAACGGCACAAGTCACGTGACACGCAAACCGATTGGCGTATCAGATTAGTGTGGCTTGTGTGACGTCCAGTCGCCGTTCTCGTGGCGGCGTGGGTACCGAAGGTACGTGTGGATTCGACCCGATACCCTTCCGCACGCTCACTATGGGAGTGGCGACTCAGCCTCGTAGGCCCGAGGGGGAAAAGGGAATAACCCCCCTCTGTAAGTCGACGGGCTTTGAGAGATCCACAACAATATATATATATATATACATATATATATATATATACATATATACATATATATATACATATATACATATATATATACATATATACATATATATATATATATATATACATATATACATATATATATACATATATACATATATATATATATACATATACATATATATATATACATATACACATATATATATATATACATATACATATATATATATATACATATACATATATATATATATACATATACATATATATATATATACATATACATATATATATATATATATATATATATATATATATATATATATATATATATATATATATATATATATATATATATATATATATATATATACAGTGCAATCAGAAAGTATTCAGACCCCTTCACTTTTTTCACATTTTGTTATGTTGCAGCCTTATGCTGAAATCGTTTAAATTCATTTTCCCCCTCATCAATCTACACTCAATACCCCATAATGACAAAGAGAAAACAGGATTTTAGAAAGTTTTGCAAATTTATTAAAAAGAGAAAACTGAAATATCACATTAACGTAAGTATTCAGACTCTTTGCTATGACACTTGAAATTTCACTCAGGTGCCTCCCATTTCTCTTGATCATCTTTGAGATGTTTCTACACCTTGATTGGAGTCCACCTGTGGTAAATTCAATTGATTGGACATGATTTGGAAAGGCACACACCTGTCTATATAAGGTCTCACAGCTGACAATGCATATCAGAGCAAAAACCTCGCCATGAGGTTGAAGGAACTGCATGCAGAGCTCAGAGACAGGATTGTGTCGAGGCACAGATCTGGGGAAGCCTACAAAAAAATTTCTGCTGCATTGAAGGTTCCCAAGAGCACAGTGGCCTCCATGATTCTGAAATGGAAGTAGTTTGGAACAACCAGGACTCTTCCTCAAGCTGGCCGGCCGGCCAAACTGAGCAATCGGGGGAGAAGGGCCTTGGTAACATAGGTGACCAAGAACCCGATGGTCACTCTGGCTGAGCTCCAGAGATCCTGTGTGGAGATGGGAGAAACTTCCAGAAGGACAACCATCACTGCAACACTCCACTGATCTGGGCTTTATGGCAGGGTGGCCAGACGGAAGCCAAACAGTTCAATCTTGGTTTCATCAGACCACAGAATCTTGTTTCTTACAGTCTGAGAGTCCTTTCGGTGCTTTTTTCAAACTCCAAGCGGGCTTTCATGTGTCTTTCACTGAGGAGAGGCTTCCGTCTGGCCACTCTGCCATAAATCCCAGATCGGTGGAGTGTTGCAGTGATGGTTGTCCTTCTGGAAGTTTCTCCCATCTCCACACAGGATCTCTGGAGCTCAGCCAGAGTGACCATCGGGTTCTTGATCACCTCTGTTACCAAGGCCCTTCTCCCCCGATTGCTCAGTTTGGCCGGCCGGCCAGCTCGAGGAAGAGCCCTGGTTGTTCCAAACCACTTCCATTTCAGAATTATGAAGGCCACTGTGCTCTTGGGAACCTTCAATGCAGCAGAGATTTTTTTGTAGGCTTCCCCAGATCTGTGCCTCGACACAATCCTGTCTCTGATCTCTGCAGGCAGTTCCTTCGACCTCATGGCTTGGTTTTTTCTCTGATATGCATTGTCAGCTGTGAGACCTTATATACACAGGTGTGTGCCTTTGCAAATCATGTCCAATCAATTGAATTTACCACAGGTGGACTCCAATCAAGGTGTAGAAACATCTCAAAGATGATCAAGAGAAATGGGAGGCACCTGAGCTAAATTACAAGTGTCATAGCAAAGGGTCTGAATACTTACGTTAATGTGATATTTCAGTTTTCTCTCTTTAATAATTTTGCAAAACTTTCTAAAATCCTGTTTTCTCTTTGTCATTATGGGGTATTGAGTGTAGATTGATGAGGGAAAAAATGAATTTAAACGATTTCAGCATAAGGCTGCATCATAACAAAATGTGAAAAAGTGAAGGGGTCTGAATACTTTCTGAATGCACTGTATCTATATATATTGTTGCGGATATGGGATTTGCATCCATCCATATCCGCTTGTAAATATTCCCCTATTTCCTCAATACTTCCCAACTATCCCCAATCCCCCATTCCCTAGTCCCATTTTCTGTAAACAACACTCTGTAGACCCGACCTCCCCCTATTTCCCCCATTAAATGTCGTGCCCAGGTTCACCGCATCTCATGTAAGACAACTATAGGACATCTTGCTAGTTATTCTTAGTCTATGTCAGTTAAGGACTCGTTTCCATTAATTCTGACCCTTCGTTGCACCAGAATGTGATTGTATGGCACCGTTAGGAAGTTTAGGACCTCCCAATACCTCCCCGCAGCTCTTCCTCACGGTTCAGCAACAACAACAACAACAACAACAGCAACGGCGGCGGCGTGCACAGGGAGTGCGCGTCCTCACTCCGGCTTGGTTGGTAGGGGGTGTTGGGAGGGCATGAGGCCTTCCCAACGAGCCGCCATCGAACATGTGCTCGACGGGGTTACCAAATAGGGGCTCCCTGTCAGCTCCTCGTCAAGGGCGGAGCCCGGTAACCCCCGCACCCAATGGAAGCGGCGGACCGGCCCCAGGGGGGCGGAGCCAACCAGCCGAGGGCGTGTCACTCCCCGCTGAGCATGCGCAGGAAGAGGGAGGTGACGTCAGATGCTGAGCTTGGAGCAAGCAAGACGTACCCTCCGAGCGCTGTGAGGCCTCCCCGCATCTCTGGACTGGACCGTGCTTTATCCTGTCCCCGAGCCAAGGTGCACCTTGTGCTATCGACTACCTGTCCCTTCCTGCCATCAATCCCTGTGTAAGTCAGCCTTGTTCCGTTTGTCTGTGGTCTGTCTGGGTTAAGATAAGACGGTATTTAAGTGCCTATCTCTTCTGTGTCTTTACCTCACTACCGTGTAATCTACCCCCTTTTCTCCACCACTGTAATTATACCCTCCTCCGGAGGTCTTGAGAACTGTACCCTTGTGTCGTTTCATCTATTCCAGTCGTTGTGTCCTTTCCATCATTGATTTAGCATAGCGCGATTTGGTCAACGTCTGGGTGGAATCGGGGTCTAGTCGGGGAATAACTGTTCGGTCGCGGTCATACCAACCGCTCGGTCAAAAATAACATCCAAACCGCGTCCGTAACAATTGGTGTCAGGAGTGGGATTCGAGGCCCGAACCAAAATTTTTTTTAAAACATCTAGGAAAAAATTTGGTCAAAATTATAAAGACACCGAAATTTGATTTTGTTTTACAAAAAACCCGAATTTTGAAAGTCGCGCTATGGCAGATCAAGACGGCTAGGTTCCGGTAGAGGAGAGTGAGGCAGGGTCGATCCAGGCCCAAATTGAGGGACATGAGGAGAGCGAAGCAGTGAGGGCGGCAGGTTCGCAAAATGGCGTCCTCGCGCACGAGGTTACGGGCGCGCAAAATGGCGCCTCGCAGATGGCTACGGCGGCCGCGCCCGCTGCACAAGTGGGAGGGATTGACATGCAGGCCCTCATTGCGCAGCTACAGGCAGCTGTACAGATGAGTATGGGGAGCCAAATTGAGCGACTGGGTGAGCGATTGGAGGGCCAAATGGGGGTAATGAGGGATGAAGCGAGGGGTACCGGTGAGGGATTAGACAAGAAATTTGAGGGATTAGACAAGAAATTTGAGGGGTTAGACAATGGGATAGAAGGGGTGAAACATGGGTTAATGGGGGTAGAAAACAGAATGGCCGCTCAAGAGAATCAAATAGAAGGGGTGAAACATGGGTTAACGGGGGTAGAAAACAGAATGGCCGCTCAAGAGAATCAAATGGAAGGGATGAAAAAGGGGTTAGAGGGGTTAGAAAACAGTATGGAGGGCAAATTGAGGGACATGAGGGACCAAGCGGAAAGGGAAGTTAAAAAAATGGGGCAGCAGATAGAGGGGGTCAGAATGGGGGTAGAAACTAAATTGGATGCTCACAGGGAGGAAATGGAGCAGATGAGGGTGGCATCTGGGCAGGAGATGCAAGTGATGGGAGAGGAGATCAGAAGAGGTGTGAGTGAGGAGGTCGGAGGAGTGCGCGAGGAGGTGAGGCACTGTAAGGAGCGCATGGAGAAGGAGGTGAGAAAGGGGACTGTAAAATTGCAAGGTGGTATAGAGGAGTTGACGCTGGGAGTAGAACAACTGACAGTGGGACAAAAGGAGTTGGGGGACCAGGTAAAGAAGAACACAGCGGTAATAGAGGGTTTAAAATCGACACAGAAGGAGATGAAAAAGGACGTAGGGGTAATTAAAAAAAGAGTGTCAGACGGTACATGAGGACCTGACGAGGAAAATGAACAAGGTGGTAGAGGTGATGGAGGTTAAAGAGCGGGAGGTGCGGGAGCACATAGAAAAAAATAAGGTGGAGTTAGAGGAAGAACTTAAGGGGGCGCACGAGGAGATGAAGGAGGTGAAGCAGGAAGTGGAAGAAGGGGTGAGCGAAATTAAGAAGCGACGGAGAGAGGATAAGAAAGAGATAAAGGAGGAAGTAAAAGAATTGGTCCAAAGTCTGTGTTCGGATCGTGATGATGTGCTCATTAACCGGATGAGGGATTCGCAGGTGATGGAGGAGAAGCGAAGAGAAAGAGGACCCGGTGTAAGTGGTGACCAATATGGTCGTGCGTATGATGCGCCAGGTGATTTAATAAGCTTGGGGGTCGAGATGGACCCGGATGTTCGTGAGAGGCCAAGAGTGAGGTGTATGGCTGGTCCGGAGGGTATGGAACGAGGGTGCGAGCGAGAGGGTCCGGTGATGGGAGAGGTGCGAGGTGTGAGTGAGCAAGGTTGTGGTGGTATGGAATGGGTAGCGGGTTGCGGAAGCGTGACCCATGCATCGACACCAACAGGGGTAGTTTTTAGAGGGACAGGGGAGGCACGGGAGCCCCTTGGGGGTAATGTACTGTGGGGGCCTGGCCGGTTCAGCCCCGCGCTGACCCCGCAAGGGGCGACGCACGGGGTCCGGCAGGCGGGCAACGACTCGCATACGAGGTGGTCCCACAAGGTCCCACTCGCGCCGTATGACGGCAAGAGTGATCTACGCGCGTACCTGGCGCAGTTTGACTGTGTGTGTAAGGGCAACGGTTGGGGTGAGGACGAAGGTGGAGTACACCTGGTGGCCGCATTGCGCGGCGCGGCGGCGGAGGTGCTGACGGCATTACCACCGGGTGCTCTCACCCTGCCAGCCCTCCGCGACGCCCTAATTAATCGATTCGGCATTGAACAGCAGAGCGAGCTTGTTAAAGCTCAGCTCGCGCTGCGAAAACGCAAGCCCCAGGAAGCCATCGGGGAACTTGCCCACGACATTCGCCGTGCAGTGGGGATCGCACATGCTAACATGGCAGCGGATTCCCGGGAAAGCCTGGCGCTGGACCATTTTATCCAGGCCCTCCCGGATATTGAGCTCCGGCAACAGCTCGCCATGTGGCGCCCGCAGACTCTGAGCCAGGCGGCTGACGCTGCAGCCCGTTGGGAAGCAGCGAGGCCCCTGGCCCGGGGGAGCGAGCGTCACGCAATGGCGGTCCACCAGGTGGGACCCCCGATGGAGGGCGGACCCCTTAGGGGGCCCGCCCCCGACGTGAGTCCTGACCTGGCGGGCATGGTCCGGAGGCTGGTGGACCAGCGCCTGGCGGGACCTGGACCATGGCAGGCGGCCCCGGAGGTGGCCCGCGGTGGACCACGAGCGGGTAATCCAATTCAGACCTTCAGGGGGGGAAATTTGGAATTCCGGAGACAAGCACCTTATCAGGTGAGGTGCTATACTTGCAACCGTCTGGGTCACCTGGCGCGGCACTGTCGAGCCACGCGCCGGGATGATCCCCGGCGGTTGAGGTCCTTAACTCCGCCCAGGGGGGAGCGGGTTAGCCGACCCCAGACACCCCCCCGCCAGACCCCGGGAAACTAGAAAGCCTTACACCGGCGAGCAGGCGCCCCCGTGGATTGCCTCGGCTTTAGATGCCGAGGCGGGACCCAGTACCTCTGAATAAGGGGGGCAAATGCGCTATAGATTAAGGGGTGTATGGCAGTGAAAACTAGCCCGGGTGGGTTAGGATATTGTGTGTAGGGATCTAGCAAAGATGACATTAGGTAACGTTAAGGTTAGTTAGTGACAAGGATACCTGTAGAGGGGACGCAGGTAGATTAGAGTGGATGATAATGACGAGGGAGAGCAATAGTTTAAAGGGACGACTGGGAAGCGCAAGTTTCAGAGGGGAGTAGTTAGATGAGATGATGCTGTGTGAGAACTGGACAGGTGTGTGGAGCAATGTATGAGTAGTGAGTGTTGTGGATCAGCGCGAATGCGCTTGGGGGAGAGAAGGGTGCAGGCGGCACCAAGTATGAGAGCACAGGTGTGCAAGTACAGGTGTGTGGAATATATGGAGCAGAGAATGAGTGGTGTGGAGAGAGTTGGAGTAAGTGGTATGGAGTGGTGTGCATGGTGCGAAGGTGTGGATGGGGGAAGAGTGGACCCTTTTTCACGAGTACCCGGGGAGGGTAGTTTAAAGAATAGTTAGAAGGTATAGGTAAATTGTGGTTGGATGTTGGCATTTGTGGTGCGGTTGCAGAATGGTATTGTGGATGGGTGCATTGGTGTGGTGAAATTGGCTGGTCGTGTGGCCTGTTAGTATGAGTGTGCATGGTTGGGCACTCCGCCACTGTTAGATGTCGGCCAGGTGAGGCCGCAGGTGGGCTCTGGGAGCCGTTAGTGTCAGTGGGTGCCTGAGGATCCCGGGTGTGGATCGGGCAGCCCGTGCCAGAGAGGGCACTGAGGGGGTGAGAGTGCGAGAGGGCCTTCCCCAGTTAGTTAGGTTAGGGTGAGGAGCAAGTGAGCTCGGTAGGCAACAACAGTGGTGGAGGTGTGCAGGTGGGCGGACCAGCTAGGAGCGTCACACGACCCAGCCACCGAAATTGTGCGGGGGCACCGAGTGATGAATCGGGGGAGTGAGACCCCAACTTGAGAAGCACCACAGTTTGGTCAATGGGAATTGGTTTTTAGAACCCATAGTGTAAGTGGGCCAATGGTTTGGCAGGAGAAAGACCCCGGGTAATGTAAAGTTGTTAAAGTCATTTAGGAAATAGTTAGGATTGATGAACCTGTCGCACCATACGCAGCCACTTACCTGAGGTGATGATGATGACTCCACACCTGTGTTTTCTTTGTTTTGTGTTGCAGGAAAGGAGAATTGCTGTGTGGATTTGTGAGACGCATCACGACGTGGATGAGACATTGGGGTGATTCCATCTCTCCCTCCTTAGGAGGGACTGATGATGAATTGGTGATGGCAAATTTTGATGTTGAGTTGGAGATGGCAAATGTTGATGAGAGTTGGAAATGGCAAATTTGATTGGTTAGGAGGGAGAGAAGACGAATTTGGTTTATGGGAGGAACGGGGAAGACAGTAGGGACGTTTGTTGATGTGTAAAGTAGATGTTATGGGTAGTGTTGTGTTTTGTGGATACAGTAAGGGGTAAGGGAGGGGCAATGTAGGTTACCTGGTGGGGGGGAGGGGGGGGCGTACGGTAGGAACGTACCTGTCTCACCTGGTTCCCATGTGCCCCCAGTGTGCATTACCTTGTATTGCGTGCACTTTTGCGCCCTTACCACCTTACTCACTTGTCTTCTTTTGTCTCCCACCTCCGAGGGTCTGGCTTTGGGGCAGAGAGAGAGGAGAGAGAGGTGCTGGCTCCGCAGTTGTGGGCCTGTACTTCCGCTGCTTGCTGCCTGCATCGATACACCATATGGACCGCAATTTTTGTGGCCGCCCACAATGGACCGCAGTTCTTTTGCGGTCAAGCACCACCCGTGGATGGACCTCTGGGTCAACGTGGCACCTATGCCATACAGGTGAACCACTTTTAGTTGGCCCCCTGATGGCCACAATTAAGAAATGGACGCGGTTGGCGCCTTTCTTTATTTCTAAAGAGGGCAGAAGGCCAAGTGCACTCCATGAAGGCAAGACCAGCAGCAGAACATCGGCCGGCTGCGACACCACCGGTGACCATGGACACTTAATTGTGCATGGTTATTGAACACTTTATTGGTGCACCGGATGGTGCTGACTGTGCGTATGGGGTGGTGCTTTTGATGCTTGGATGGGGTGCTCTGCACAGTATTAAAGGCCGTAGGGCCACAGGGCACTCGTGGGTTGGTGTATCAATGCTGGCATGCGTGCTCTCCCTATGCATAACATCTGCATGTGTTCCTCAAAGAACAGGTCCTGGATCGTAGTGTAAATATCAGTCTTGTATAAATGATGCTCCCTACCGGCTGTATGTTTAGTTTGAGGATGCTTTCCGCGATTCGGTTATCCTGTGGGTGTGTTTCTGTTAGGAGAAGGGTGCAACGTCGCAGGGGGACATATTTACTCATTTGTGAACATCTGTGAAACTGTCGCACTCAGGGTTGAGTTAATAGTAGAGGGAACTACATCTGAGTGCCACACTAAAGTAGGTAAAAATTTATCGGGTCGGGTCGCCCCGAGGTAGAGAAGGGTGCAATGTTGCGGATATGGGATTTGCATCCATCCATATCCGCTTGTAAATATTCCCCTATTTCCTCAATACTTCCCAACTATCCCCAATCCCCCATTCCCTAGTCCCATTTTCTGTAAACAACACTCTGTAGACCCGACCTCCCCCTATTTCCCCCATTAAATGTCGTGCCCAGGTTCACCGCATCTCATGTAAGACAACTATAGGACATCTTGCTAGTTATTCTTAGTCTATGTCAGTTAAGGACTCGTTTCCATTAATTCTGACCCTTCGTTGCACCAGAATGTGATTGTATGGCACCGTTAGGAAGTTTAGGACCTCCCAATACCTCCCCGCAGCTCTTCCTCACTGTTCAGCAACAACAACAACAACAACAACAACAGCAACGGCGGCGGCGTGCACAGGGAGTGCGCGTCCTCACTCCGGCTTGGTTGGTAGGGGGTGTTGGGAGGGCATGAGGCCTTCCCAACGAGCCGCCATCGAACATGTGCTCGACGGGGTTACCAAATAGGGGCTCCCTGTCAGCTCCTCGTCAAGGGCGGAGCCCGGTAACCCCCGCACCCAATGGAAGCGGCGGACCGGCCCCAGGGGGGCGGAGCCAACCAGCCGAGGGCGTGTCACTCCCCGCTGAGCATGCGCAGGAAGAGGGAGGTGACGTCAGATGCGTGCTGAGCTTGGAGCAAGCAAGACGTACCCTCCGAGCGCTGTGAGGCCTCCCCGCATCTCTGGACTGGACCGTGCTTTATCCTGTCCCCGAGCCAAGGTGCACCTTGTGCTATCGACTACCTGTCCCTTCCTGCCATCAATCCCTGTGTAAGTCAGCCTTGTTCCGTTTGTCTGTGGTCTGTCTGGGTTAAGATAAGACGGTATTTAAGTGCCTATCTCTTCTGTGTCTTTACCTCACTACCGTGTAATCTACCCCCTTTTCTCCACCACTGTAATTATACCCTCCTCCGGAGGTCTTGAGAACTGTACCCTTGCGTCGTTTCATCTATCCCAGTCGTTGTGTCCTTTCCATCATTGATTTAGCATAGCGCGATTTGGTCAACGTCTGGGTGGAATCGGGGTCTAGTCGGGGAATAACTGTTCGGTCGCGGTCATACCAAACGCTCGGTCAAAAATAACATCCAAACCGCATCCGTAACAATATATATGTATAAATATGTGCATGTATATATATATATATATATACTGTATATATATATATATATATATATATATATATATATATATATATATATATATATATATATACATATACATATACACACACACACACACACACACACACTAACCATTCTCTTAAGACAAGCTTGTTCAAATCATAATGAAACCGACAAATTCAAGGCATCGTTTTGGCACTAATACGTATGTAAAATTGATGGAAAATGTGTCAAACAAGGTCATGACTGGTTTATTTCCTGTGCCTTGTTTTTCCAAGAATTGTGCTCAGATTCAGTATGTGAACATCAAGCTGTAAGAATGGACTCACCACACTGATTCCATAAACATCCTCGACTCAGAACCACTGCCTTTCTCCGGGTTTGGCAAATCTCACCCTGCGTGTAACGATGGGGTCTATCTCACTGGGATCAGAGAGGCTCAGGGTCATGAGGTCGGCGTTAAGTGTGCGGATGCGCTGGAACCGCAGGCGGATGTAACGTGCTGATGTGAAGTCAAGCAGTGCTGGGCTGGGGTCGTCTGAGCTGGGTCGCCCATTGATGAGGGACGTGTGAATCTGGTAAAACAATTAATGAATGAGAGTCATTGAAATCAGACACGATGCTCAAACTTTGCGACTTTCTTTATCACCCAACCCAATGACTCAAACAAGACTATGCGCCATTTTCCTCCAAAGATGCGCTCAAAATTTCCTGCATGGAAGGCAATGCTGCATGCAGTAACTCACAAAAAAGGCTCCTCAAAAATGACGTACACATTCAAAAATTAGCAATGCTTTTGTTAGTACAACAATAAAAACACACCAACGTCATTGTTTTCACAAGTCTGCTCCAATCCGAGAGCATTATACTGTATTAACATTTAAAGGATGTTGTAAATAATACGAATGCTATAACACCCGATACTTAACTTTATATTTATTACAAAACCCCAAAATAACTGTTTACCTAAACTAATAACACAAAAAAAACAGCAACAAACAAAAATATGGATAAAAACACAATAAAGCCGAACCACACACATGCACAGTTTATACGTGACATGTTATACAATATACATATTATACACACACATACACACGTCACATCACAGACCACGCACACACACACACACACACACACACACATCACACACACACACACACACATCACACAACACACACATCACAGTCAACACACACATCACAGTCAACACACACACACACACACATACACACACACACACACACACACACACACACACATAACACACACATAACACACACACACACACACATCACAGACAACACACACATCACAGACAACACACACACATCACAGACAACACACACACACACACACACACACATCACACAACACACACATCACAGTCAACACACACATCACAGTCAACACACACATCACAGTCAACACACACACACACACACACACACACACACACACACACACACACACACACATTACACATACACACACACACACATCACAGACAACACACACACATCACAGACAACACACACACACATCACAGACAACACACACACACACATCACAGACAACACACACACACACATCACAGACAACACACACACACACACACACACACACACACACACACACACACACACACACACACACACACACACACACACACACATCAGAGACAACACACACATCACAGATAACACACACATCACAGATAACACACACACACACACACACACACACACACACACACACACACACACACACACACACACCACAGAGAACACACACATCACAGACAACACACACACACACACACACACACACACTACACATACACACACACACACGTGCACATGCACACACTACACATACACACACACACACACACGTGCACATGCACACACACACACACACACACACACACACACACACACACTACACATACACACACACATCACAGACAACCCACACATACATACATACATACACACACACACACACACACACACACACACACACACACACACACACACACACACACACACACACACACACACACACACACACACGTGCACATGCACACATTCTCAATTCGTACTTCACTCTTTCTCAAATTGGTAGAAATGCAAATTGCCATTCAAACGTTGCCCAAAGCCAATGTGTTGATCGTGTGCCTACCTCGCCATTTTCTAGAGGAACCAGGCGAGAGTAGAAGGAAGTGCAGATGACCTCATCGTCACTGTTGTACGTTGGGTTGCCCTGGGAGGGCGGAAGGCCGTAGAGTTGCAAGCACTCTCCAGGAGTAATGGCGTAATATTGCCATGGCTTGAAAGTCACATTGTCCAAAGAACGCTCCAGAATCCAGTTCCCAGGACGTGGAGAGTTGGCCGCTTTCAGAATTACATAGGCTACTTGGAATACCTGCGAAAATAACGAAAAGTTATAACAAAACAGCGAAGAGAGCAGAATTCAAAATCATGGACAGACGACAATGTTCGATGAGGATAAGGTACGAACTTATATGCTACGGTACCTGGTCTTAACCCTAGTTAGGTGTAACCTGAGGTATACCCATTCTGTGGTAATAATTAAGGATAAATAATCTAGGTCGCGTTTTCTGAATACCTTCCTGGTCACACAGGACAGATCTATTTTACCTTTGGATACCAATTGCCATGCAAGCAATACTTACAGGGAACTTCAACGCAGGAGGACGCCATTAGTCCCATCAAATGCTGAATTCGTGTTGTCAACTTCTGGTTGTTTGTCCATGCATGCTCTATCCATTTAAATGCTGACCATCAAGCAAGGAAGCAGCAAGTGCCATTTTTAAGCCTCTGGTGTATGTATCTATGCTTATGGCATTCCAAACAGACTAACGGATCCGAGCCGTCTCAACATGCAAGGCCTCTAGGTAAGGTGCTCAAATGAATCTTTACGCATGAATGATGTACGTGTCCCATTGCTTGTCTGATGTTTATAGCCATAGAAATTTGTGGACTGTACATGGATTTTTTATACCATATATATATATTGTTGCGGATATGAGGATTGCATTTTTTTGATTGGGTGTATTGTATTGGAAATGGTGATGAACATTGTTTGGATATGGCCCCTCCTGCCTCCAGAGTTGTGTAAAGATAAAAAGGGCGTCTCGGTAGTTAATTCCATAAACACCACATTGCAGGACCCGATAAAACCCTTGTTCAGTAGCTTATATCTTATTATGTGTTTTAGAGTAAGGCCTTGTCTTCCATTAGAATAATACTCCATTGCACCGAATCAATTAAGAATAGCTCCCCTTCAATAATTCCATTTCCCAGCCAAACTCTCCATCTGTGGGTAAAGCAGTTCACAAGCGTGGGGTGCACGCCCTCTCAATTCGCTGCTATAGTGAATATGTGCTCCGTGCTCTGTTTGAACAGGAGGGGCGGGGTCGCCCGGGAGAGGCAAGCCCAGGGCGCGCCACGAAGGGCGGGGCTGTGCAGCCCCATGCCCAAATAAGGAAACAAGCCCGTGGCTTGCCACGAGGGGCGTGCCGTCGGCGCGATGCCCAAATAAGGAGACAAGCCCGTGGGATTACCATACAAGGTCACGAAACAGAGCACGGGGGGGGGGGGGGGGGGGAGGGCGGTACCGAAACCGAGGAGGGCGTGTCAGACCCGCGCTGAAGGTTTGGAGAGAAGGGTGCGACGATCGCTGGGACAAGCTACACGAGAGATACGGCAGATGAGTCCAGGTGCGTAAGAGGGCGTGTCAGTCCCGCGCTGGAGAGAAGTGAGAGGCAGGGAATACGAGCTGAGCTGCGTGGAGAGGTACACGACAAAGAAAGGGTCCAAGAGAAAGCAGAGGAACTTTTACGAACGAGTTGCAAAGAGATACGGCAGATGAGTCCAGCCCCGTTTCAACCAGCCGCGTGAAGCCCTGACGGGGCAGCGAGTGACCCTGCCGGCGTGCGCTGTAAAGCCGAATACCAGGAGCTGCCGGCGTGCGCTGTAAAGCGGTTTACAAGGAGCTGCCGGCTCCCCGCTTCCCGCCCGGAGTGGACCTGCTCGCTGTGCCCTGTGATCCCACCTGCTCATCCTTTCCAGCCATTCCTGCCTGCAAGTTCCCCATTTGCGTACGTGAGTTTGTTTTGTTCGTGCTGTCCTGGGTAGTAACTAAGTCTGTATAAGCTAGTAATTTTCACTGTGTCACCTGCGTTTTCATGTCCGCTGTAAATACCCGTGACTGCTCTTTTTGCTTATGTGTGTAAATAATAATAAACCCCGTTACTCTTCTGTACGTCTTCTTCTTCTTCCTCTTTGCATTCGTTGTCTTAGTCTTTTCCCCATTGAATATCTGTGGCGCGATACGGCCAACGTTTGGGTGAATCGGGTTTAGACGGGGAACAACTGTTCGGCCGCGGTGCCTTCGCTCGGCAAACAACATCCTTAACCGCGTACCGTAACAATTGGTGTCAGGAATGTCGGATTCGAACCTGGGACTAAATTTATTTAGCCCAAATTTTGGAACACCAATTGTACTAGTGGCGTAACAATTGGTGTCTGGGAGTGAGATTCGAGGCCCGAACCAAATTTTTTAAAACATCTAGAAAAAAATTTGGTCAAAATTTGGAGCTGCTGGAAATTTGTGTTGTTTTAAAGCAAAACCCGAATTTTCAAATCGCGCCATGGCTGGTCAAGGCGACGGGATGTCAGTGGGAGAGATAGACGGGGTGGAATCGACCCAGGACCTCGGGGAAATGTATGTGGAGGAAAGGGAGGAGGAAAAAAATGGCAATGTGGTTGCGGAGGTTTCAGACGCGCAAAATGGCGCTCTCGCGCACGAGGTTACGGGCGCGCAAAATGGCGCCTTTGCGCACGCGGTTACAGCGGCACCAAATAGAGCCGCGCCCTTTGTACCAACGGTGGAAGACATGCAACCATTTATGGCTGGAATGGAGGCCCTTATGGCCGAGATGAGGGAGTGAGTCAAAAAGGACTTGGGGAACCGGATGGATGCTCAGGGTGAGCGATTGGAGGCAATAATAAGCGAAATGAGGGCCGATAATGAGGGACTGGCGAGGGACAGGGTCGCATATGAAGTAAGGGAAGCGGAGAGGGACAGAGACCGCGGGTTGGGCGAGCAGGTCCCACGGGTGCATGAGAAGGTAACGCGGGTCGAGAAGCGCTGGTTGAGCGAAGCGGGGGAAAGCGCGGGTACAATGACGGGGGTAGAAATCGCGACACGGGGTATGGAGCAGCCGGCGACCGCTGAGGTAGAAGAGGGTGTTTTATTAATAGTGCAGCGGCATAGCAAATATTTAAGAAGAATTGTGCATTTTGTGATGGAAGCACCAAATTTGGCACAATGATAGAATGTTATATTTAGAACATTTTCAGATATGGAACCACTTTGAAATTCACCCAAGGTCGCCGCCATATTGGATTTTAAAATGGCGGCTTTAAAAATCTGTAACCCTTAGGGGGGGTGGCGGAAACAAATCCTACAGGCACAATTATTGCCCCATTCACCCTATATCTTTTCTAACATCAGTAGACACATTACAGCGGCGATTCTGGCCTCAAGGGAACATCTAGGGGTCTGGGGAGTGAAAAATTTGAAAATTTCGGCCAAAAATACCCCTAAAAGAGGTCATTTGGTGTCAAATTTCAGGGGGGGTCGTGTATTGTCCTGTAGATAAAACATGCTGGTCCGTTGATTAACCCCTAATTAAACGACTTTTTTGTTTGTTTGCTCCATCCAGGTTTCAATCATGTCGAAGCAGTTCAAGTTAGTTCATGTTACCAAGCATGTAACTTCAACGCCAAAGATGCCACTGGACTGGGAACTCTGTGTTCTGTGTCAAGTTGATATAGGAGAGTCCCTACAGTGTCCTGCTGTCACGAAAAGAACTGATGCAGGTGCTGGATACAAGACACTTGAAGACAATCTATCAGCATTCAATAAACTAGGCAAGCTGCCACAAGACGTGGACTTGCAACGACTGGATGAAGGCCAAGGGATAGCTGCCACTCTAGCTGCCCACCAAGCCAAGTGGCACAAGTCATGCAGGGTGAAATATAACACTACCAAGCTACAGCGGGTACAGAAGAGAAGTCATTGAGAGGGAAGCCCTATCCCCAGTACAATCACAGATAAGTACAAGCTTACTAGGTCTCAGGCAGCTTGTGTTGATAGCATATGCGACAATTTGTGCTTCTTCTGCCAGCAAGAGCTTGGTTTGGAGTTTCATCAAGCAGCGACATTGGAACTAGATAAACACGTTCACAAGGCTGCAGAGTTTCTTCAGGATACCACTTTGTTAGCCCAACTGAGTGCTGGGGACATGGTCGCAAGAGAGGCCAAGTACCATAAGAAATGTTTGACATCCCTATACAACCGCGTGAGGGCAGCAAAAAAGCTTGCTGAGCAAAGCCAGAGCACGGTAGATGTCATTTCAGCAATAGTCCTTGCTGAACTGGTAACGTACATAGAGGAAACTGCTAAAGAAGAAGACACTGCTCCTGTATTCAAAATGGCAGACCTCACCAAGCTCTACACAATGAGAATGGAACAGTTCGGAGTTGTGCTGGAAACACGAGTCCATACAACCAGACTCAAGGAGCGTATCCTGGCACACTTCCCTGATCTGCAGGAGCACAGGCAGGGAAGAGATGTCCTGCTGGTGTTTCAGGAAGACATTGGCAGTGCATTAGCCAAGGCATGTCAACATGATATTGACAGTGATGTTGTGCACCTGGCACGAGCTGCAGGGATTATAAGGAAGGATATGTTCCAGTCATCTCAGCCTTTCAATGGGTCCTTCTCAAACAAATGTCAAGAAGAGTCTGTGCCACAACTGCTGCTGACAATGGTCTCCATGATTTTAGAGGGCGCAGGCATCAAAGATCAGGCATGTCAGTCATCGGCATCGGCGTCTGTGACAATAGCTCAACTTCTCAAATACAACAGTGTGAAGCATGAGAGGAGAGGTGCAGGCACAGACGTACGACACAGCATTAGTCAAGAGACTCCTTTGCCAATATATCTTGGCTTGATGCTTCATGCCCATACGAGAAAGAGGGAACTGGTTGACACATTATCTGGACTAGGGATCAGCATTGCCTATGATAGAGTGCTACGGATCTCTGCAGAGCTGGGGAACGGGGTCTGTCAGCGCTTTCGGGCGGAGAAGGTGGTCTGTCCCCCAAAGCTCCGCGGTGGAGTGTTCACCACATCAGCTGTGGATAATATAGACCACAATCCCAGTTCCACGACAGCACACGACTCCTTCCACGGAACTGGTATTTCATTGATACAACATCCAGACTATGACAATCAAGGCACAGACCGAGGTATTGTCATCATCGGGGGTGTCTCAAATGTCAAGACTGTGGAGGACCTTCCACGGTATTACACAGATGTACAACCAGTTAGTTCACTTGCCAAAAGCCACCCTGTACCAGCTGGAACCCAGGCGTCGCTGCAGAGGAATCCTGCACAAGCTGAACTGGATAAAGAGAAGAGGTGGCTCCAGACTGTGAAGGATGCATGTGACAGTGGTGACACACAGAATCCAGGAAACATTTCTTGGGCTGCACATCACGCAGAGAACCAATCGGCCAAGGATACTAGTATCACAGTCACACCCACTGCCTTGCTTCCCCTCTTCCATGACCAAGCCCACTCAGTGGCAATGATCCGCCATGCCATGGATGTCGTGAAAGCAGCGATCAATGAGCTAAACCCTGGACAGATACCCGTCGTCACACTGGACCAACCACTTTATGCGATCGCCAAGCAGGTGCAATGGAACTGGCCAGACACACATGGTGAAGATCTCTTTGTGGTCATGCTGGGTGGTCTACACACAGAGATGGCAGCTTTGAAGGCAGCAGGAGACTGGCTGCAAGACAGCGGTTGGACACAGGCATTGGTTCAGGCAGAGATAGCAACAGCTGGCACAGCAGACTCCTTCTTGCGTGCAGCTCACGTCAGCCGTACAAGACGCGCCCACCAAGTAACTGTTGCTGCCCTACACATACTGCAGCATCGTGCATATGACATATACAACGAAAGAGCAACTGCAAGAGATGAGGAACCATTGGAGTTCGAGGCATGGTGTGACCAGAGAGCAGCGGCATGTCCACAGTTTCAGTACTGGGCCACTGTACTTAACCTGGAGCTCTGTATACTCCTCTACATACGTTCACTGAGAGAGTCCAACTTCACACTGTACATGGACACCCTACCAGAGCTAGCTGCATGGTTCGCTGCATTGGGCCATATCCACTATGCTCGCTGGTTACCAGTCCACATCAGGGACATGGTTGGCATTGCAGAGAAACACCCAGATGTTGCTGCCAAGTTCCATGCGGGGCACTTCACATCCAAGAAGACTAGGCATGCTTTCTCCGCCATCTCCCTAGACCAGGCTCATGAACAAAACAATGCCATGGTCAAAGGCGATGGCGGGGCAGTGGGCCTAACTGAAAATCCAAGTGCCCTTCGACGGTGGATGGTGGCTGGCCCCGAAGTTGCTCGGGTCATCACAGAATTTGAGACCTCACAGCAACTGCGCCAAAGGGGAGAGCACACCCACCACCATGAGCAAACCGACAGTGTGCAGAAGACGTTCGTCCAAGATGTCCGTGCACTGACAACAGTCATCGAAGAGATGGGCAGCCCCTTTGAAGAAGAAAGCACAGATTTGCTGGTCCTGGGCACACTGGAGATCTTGGGCCCAGCTGTTGTAGATACTGTGCGTACAGCTTTACAGATTGGGAGAGATCAGTTCCATTCATTTGAGAAGGAACGTCTGGCAGACAGATCCAAGCCACTCAATGATGTCATCAAACGCAACAAACTCCCGTTGTTTTCATCCATCAAGGTCAAAGCTGCCCAGAAGAGCAAACAACATGTAGCCTCTGCAAAGAGTGATTCAGAGCTCTTCTCCAGACTATACATCGCATGCCAAACCAGAGATGGGGGTCTCGAGCAGTTTTTCAAACATGAGAACAGCGCACATCCGCCAGCATTCTCGCAAAATGGACAGCTCCGCTTTGGTTCCAAAGCTGACTTGTTGCAGCCCTTAGAACAGCTTCTCAAATTGTTAAGAAAGGCCTATTGGCCATAGTGTTCTTGAATTGCTTTTTCTTTCCTGGCATCTTGGGGGAGTGTACACGAACAGGCTACTGTTATATGTGCAATGTCATATTGTATGATTTCATGTGTTTGATGCCAAGTAAATAACAATAATAATAATAATAATAATAATAATAATAATTGCCCTGTATTTATGTACTTGAAATAATGTACTGAAATAAATTAATAAATGTTATGCAGATTCATGTCAGGTTTTATTCGTGACCACCTACACCAAAGGAATTCACATTTAATTTACATCACGGTATTGTTCATGCTTACACCAACAGGTCATTGCTGTACCACCATGTGCAGACACAGCCGCTTTGGCCCGTGCAATCACGAGGAAGCAGACACGCGCATGATGCTCCACGCAGCAGCTGCTATGAAATCTGGACACCGCAGAGTACTCATCCGCACCGTGGACACAGATGTGGTGGTTCTCGCTGTGTGGATGGCCCAGGAGCTTAATGAGGTAGTGGACGAACTCTGGTTAGCGTTTGGAACCGGAAAGAACTTCTGCTACATAGCAGCACACGAGCTGTCTGCTACCCTGGGACCAGACAAAGCCAAGGCACTGCCAATCTTCCATGCAATCACAGGGTGTGATACCGTCTCGAGCTTTGCAGGTCGTGGCAAGAAAACAGCATGGGCAGTATGGGAAACTTTTCCAGAAGTGACCAATGCATTCCTGGACCTGGCATCTGCACCAAGTGAGATCTCTGAGGATACACTGGCAACCCTGGAGAGATACGTAGTGCTTCTGTACGACCGCACATGCACATGTTCTGAGGTGAATCTGGCAAGAAAGAAACTCTTTGCAAAGAAATCTCGATCCATTGAAGCAATACCTCCAACACAGGCCGCCCTAGTACAACACGTGAAGAGAGCAACTTACCAGGGTGGACATTGTTGGGGACAGTCTCTTGTCCCACACTGCTATCTCCCATCACCATGCGACTGGGGGTGGGTGGACAATGACGGACAGTTCGATCCTCTGTGGACAACACTACCAGAAGCTGCCAAATCCTGCTATGAACTCATCTGTTGTGGGTGCGAAAAAGGTTGCAGTGGGAGATGCAAGTGCAAGAAAGCGGCTCTGAAATGCACAGCACTGTGTGCCTGTGATGGTGACTGCTCACATTGAGTTGGAACTGTGACACTTGGCATGACTTGATGCAATACGCTCGCTAGTTCTCTTGCTGAACGTGTGTATACAATGTACGTAATATGGGATTATCAGTTGCTTATGTGCATTAAAACATATTTCAATACAACCATTCAATTCATTGACCTCAGAAATGTACATCTAGACACCAGAATCAAGTATCTAGCTGGCATAGAACCAGAGATATCGGTCAGCAGATTTTCGGAAGCCGCCATCTTGGAATCCAATATGGCGTCAGTAAATCAATTTCCGCCATCTTGAAATCCAATATGGCGTCAGTAAATCAACTTCTAAGTAGAACCATTCAATTCCTTGACCTCAAGTTTGTACATCCAGACACTAAAATCAAGGCTGTAGCTGGTATAGAACCAGAAATATTTGTAATTAAAGATTTTTAAGCCGCCATTTTGAAATCCAATATGGCGGCCACATTGGGGTGAATTCCAAAGTGGTTCCATATCTGAAAATGTTCTCCATATAATATTCTATCATTCTGCCAAATTTGGTGCTTCCATCACAAAATGCACAATTGGTTTGCTATGCCGCTGCACTATAAAGCCAACGGTCGTCGAGGGGAACAAAGACAAAGCAGTAGTGGGTACAATTAAAATTGAAGAGACGACGGGGGTAGCCCGGGAATTGCAGGGAGAAATGGAAAATGTGCAAGGTCTGTGCTCAACTCATAATGGTTGGCTCACTAACCAAATAAAGAGTTTGCAGGTGCGCGTGGATAAAAGGATCCCCCAGGTGAGTCGTGCTGTATATTGTGCGGGTAGATTTTGTAAGAGGATGTTTGGCGACAAAATAATTTTCGCGCGCTTGGGATCGAGGAAGCATCCGGGCGTTGGTGAAGGGTCCCGTGTGAGTGAAAATGGCACGCGTGTGGAAAAAAAGTGTGCGTCAAGGGGTGAGCGTGTTACGAAGCGCGAGTGTGATACCGAGTGCGAGCGAGAATGCACGTCGGGGTGTACGGAGTGTGACACAGGGAGTGAGAGCAATAAAAAGTGTGCGTCAAGGGGTGAGCGTGTTACGAAGCGCGAGTGTGATACCGAGTGCGAGCGAGAATGCACGTCGGGGTGTACGGAGTGTGACACAGGGAGTGAGAGCAATAAAAAGTGTGCGTCAAGGGGTGAGCGTGTTACGAAGCGCGAGTGTGATACCGAGTGCGAGCGAGAATGCACGTCGGGGTGTACGGAGTGTGACACGGAGAGTAAGGTGGTGGTGGAACGTGTGCGAGGAAGCACACCTGAGTTGGTGGTAGCGCGAGTGTGGGAGAGCCCATCTGAGCGCGTTAGTGGGTGGATGCAAGAGTGCACGCCCATGGTGAGTGTTACGGAGGACGTAACGGAGGAGAGGTGTGGACCGAAGTGTGCGAACGGCGAGTGTGCGAACAGCGAGTGTGCGAGAGAGGGGTGGTGTGTAACAGGGAGAGCGTTGGTGGAATGTACGGACGGCGTTGTAGCACCGAGCTCGGTGAGGGTGAAAGGGGTAGCGTATGCGTGTGAGCATGCAGGTGAAGCATCGACGGTAACCGGGTTAGCGGTTAGAGCGACGGATAGCCGATGCGAGCACTCGGGGCGCGGTGTGCTTTGTTGGATGCAGGGCCCGGCACGGATCGAAGCTGCGTCGTTTCTCTTCGAAGCGTCGTTGCCGATTCGGGCTTGGCCCCGCCCTGCACGGTCGAGTCCGGGCCTTGGCGGGCGAGGCGACCGGTACGGTTCAAGGGCGAGTGGGAGGAAGCGGAACGGTGCCCCCTCGCGGGGACGGGGTTCCGACCGGGGGAGATTGAGCCATCGGGCCCGGGACCGCAAGGTACGGCGCCGAGATGGTGCGTGGAATCTCGGCCCGACCAAACCACCTCCCTTGAACCGAAAGCCGGACGGATTCAACCTGCAGGCGACCAAACCACCCGAATTCATTGCTCGGCTTTGCGAAGCCGAGTTTAATGATGTCATGACGCACCGAGGCTAGGATATAGCGGACTGTGATGATGATGATGATAGTGATAGTGATTTGATACGAAATTTAGAATAGTGGGTAGAATTGGCAGATAATTGGAAAATTTTTGATTTGTCGAAATTGGACGAGCAAAATTAATAGTAAGAGATGCCCCATGTGATGGGATGGCCAATCCACCATCCCACACAGCGGGGGGCAAAGGAGCACTCGTTTTATGGGGTTGATGGCAGTGAAAACTAGCCCGGGAGGGTTAGGATATATCGTGTGTAGGGATCTAGAGAGATGACCTTAGGTGATGTTAAGGTTAGGTAGTGACTGACACCTGTAGTGGGGACGCAGGTAGATTAGTGTGGATGATAATGACGTGGTATGTGCTTAGTTTAAAGGGAAGATGGGGAGCACTAAGTTAGCAGGGCAACAGGTAGTTTAGATGATGCCGTGTGAGTGTTGGAGGTATATTCAAGTGTATTGAGCAGGGTATGAGTAAAAGTGTGTAAGGAACAGGTGTGATTGCACAGGTGTGCAACTGAACAGGTGTATGGAGCAGTGTTTGAGTGAGTGATAGTGAGATGAATTGTGTTGACCAAATGGTCCAGGGAGAAGGAGGGTGCAGGTGGCACCAGGTGTGATTGCACAGGTGTGCAACAACAGGTGAATGGAGAATGGTTGTGTGGAAGACATGGAGTGTGGAATATATGGAGTCTTGGAATGGATGGTCGTGGAGTGAGTAGGGTGGAAATTGTGGAGTGGAGTGGATGGTGCGAAGGTGTGAATGGGGGAAGAGTGGACCCCCATCACGAATACCCGGGGCGGGTAGTGTAAGTGTTAGGTAGAGGGTATAGGTAAATTGTGGTTGGATATTGGCATCTGTGGTGCGGGTGGAAGAATGGTGATTGGATGGGTGCATTAGTGTTGTGGAAATGGCTGGGCGTGTAGCCTGTTAGTGTGTGTAGTTGGTTTGGGCACTCCACCACTGTGAGGATGTCGGCCAGGTGAGGCCGCAGGTGGGCTCTGGGAGCCGGTAGTAGTTGTTGTGGATGGGGCCTGAGGATCCGGAGGACGGACCCGGGTAGCCCAGTGCCAGAGGGCACCGAGTGGGGTGACAGAGCCAGGAGGGGCCTTCCCCAGTTAGTTAGGTTAGGGTGAGGAGCTAGGTAAGCTCGGGTGGCAACTACAGTGGTGGAGGTGTGCAGGTGGGTAGACCTGCTGGGAGAGCTGCACGACCCAGCCCAGAAATTGTGCAAGGGCACCGGGAGATGAATCGGGGGAGTGAGACCCCAAATTGAGAGGCACCACAGTTTGGTCAATGGGAATTGGTTTTTAGAACCCATAGTGTAAGTTGGCCAATGGATTGGCAGGGAGAGACCCCAGGTAGAGTAAAGTGTGTTAAAGTCATTTAGAGGATAGTTAGGATTGAAGTCTCCTCGCACCATCTGCATCCACTCACCTGAGGTGACGTAACTCCACACCATGCCATGTTTTTATTATTTTTAGTGATGCAAATGTTTGGATTGTGAGACGCATCATGACGTGGGTGTGACATTGTGCTTGATGTTCCATCTCTCCCTCCTTATGAGGATTGATGATGAATTGGGTGATGGCAAATTTTGAAGTAGAGGGATTGTGAAGACGAATTTGGTATAGTGGAAATATGGGGAAGACGTGACGGCAGCGACGGATTGGTAATGTGTAGATTTTGTACATATGGGGTAAGGGCAAGGGTAGTGTAGGTGACAGGGGGGTGACGTACGGTAGGGACGAGCTTTCTCACTTCGCCCTCCGTACGCATTTCACCTTGCATTGCCTTATTGATGTGTACCCTTGTGACCTTACCCCTCGCTCATCTGTCTTCCCCCCTTTTGTCTCCCACATGACCTGTGCGCCATTGGGCGCCGAGGGGAGCGTGCGTGAGTTGGCCATTGTGCGCCCGGAACTCCCAGAACCAGCTGTCTGCATCGATGCACCACATTATGGACCACATGTCTGTGGCCGAGCACCCCTTATGGACCCCATGGGTTGGGGCATGGCCCCTCTGCTGGAACCGGCCATGAGGGCCCGAAATCTTGCTGGCAGACCTGGGCCACAGGGCACCGATGCCCCACAGGTGAACCACACTAGTCGGCCCCTGTGGGCCATAAATAAATAAAAATGGACACGTTGGGTGCAAGTTTTAATACAAATAGGCCGCCAGCAAAGGAAAAAGACAACATCTGGAAGAAATAATAATAGCCAGCAGAGGGAGCCGAAGAGCAAGAGACCACCTGCAGGGTTAGGGGTTGTTGGTTTATTTTGATTATTCATGAACAATGGTGACTGCACCGATTGGTGCTTGAGGGTGTGTTGGTGCGTTTTGGGTGCTTTCATGGTGCATTGATGCAGAGCAGACTGTCTCCCCCCCCCAGAAAGAACAATTACAGGTCCTGGGTTTAGTTTTGTAAATAAAAGTAGTGTCAACTGTAAATAATGCTCCCCACCGTCAGTGTGTAGTTTGAAGACCATTCCGCAATTCGGTTAGCTGTGGGCGTGAGTCTGTTAGGCAGGGTGCAATGGAGCAGCGGGACATATTTATCTATGTTTTAAAACTGTCGCACTCAGGGTCAGGTTAAAAGTAGAGGGAACTACACCTACGTGTCACACTAAATAAAAGTTGTAGGCCCGGGACGTGCCTAAGAGGAGGAGGGTGCAGTGTTGCGGATAATGAGGATTGCATTTTTTTGATTGGGTGTATTGTATTGGAAATGGTGATGAACATTGTTTGGATATGGCCCCTCCTGCCTCCGGAGTTGTGTAAAGATAAAAAGGGCGTCTCGGTAGTTAATTCCATAAACACCACATTGCAGGACCCAATAAAACCCTTGTTCAGTAGCTTATATCTTATTATGCGTTTTAGAGTAAGGCCTTGTCTTCCATTAGAATAATACTCCATTGCACCGAATCAATTAAGAATAGCTCCCCTTCAATAATTCCATTTCCCAGCCAAACTCTCCATCTGTGGGTAAAGCAGTTCACAAGCGTGGGGTGCACGCCCTCTCAATTCGCTGCGATAGTGAATATGTGCTCCGTGCTCTGTTTGAACAGGAGGGGCGGGGTCGCCAGGGAGAGGCAAGCCCAGGGCGCGCCACGAAGGGCGGGGCTGTGCAGCCCCATGCCCAAATAAGGAAACAAGCCCGTGGGATTACCATACAAGGTCACGAAACAGAGCACGGGGGGGGGGGGGGGGGGGGGGAGGGCGGTACCGAAACCGAGGAAGGCGTGTCAGACCCGCGCTGAAGGTTTGGAGAGAAGGGTGCGACGATCGCTGGGACAAGCTACACGAGAGATACGGCAGATGAGTCCAGGTGCGTAAGAGGGCGTGTCAGTCCCGCGCTGGAGAGGAGTGAGAGGCAGGGAATACGAGCTGAGCTGCGTGGAGAGGTACACGACAAAGAAAGGGTCCAAGAGAAAGCAGAGGAACTTTTACGAACGAGTTGCAAAGAGATACGGCAGATGAGTCCAGCCCCGTTTCAACCAGCCGCGTGAAGCCCTGACGGGGCAGCGAGTGACCCTGCCGGCGTGCGCTGTAAAGCCGAATACCAGGAGCTGCCGGCGTGCGCTGTAAAGCGGTTTACAAGGAGCTGCCGGCTCCCCGCTTCCCGCCCGGAGTGGACCTGCTCGCTGTGCCCTGTGATCCCACCTGCTCATCCTTTCCAGCCATTCCTGCCTGCAAGTTCCTCATTTGCGTACGTGAGTTTGTTTTGTTCGTGCTGTCCTGGGTAGTAACTAAGTCTGTATAAGCTAGTAATTTTCACTGTGTCACCTGCGTTTTCATGTCCGCTGTAAATACCCGTGACTGCTCTTTTTGCTTATGTGTGTAAATAATAATAAACCCCGTTACTCTTCTGTACGTCTTCTTCTTCTTCCCCTTTGCATTCGTCGTCTTTGTCTTTTCCCCATTGAATATCTGTGGCGCGATACGGCCAACGTTTGGGTGAATCGGGTTTAGTCGGGGAACAACTGTTCGGTCGCGGAGCCTCCGCTCGGCAAATATAACATCCTTAACCGCGTACCGTAACAATATATAGAAGGGAGCGGGAAACAAGAGGGGGAGAGAGAGGGAAGCACAACAACAGTAGGGAACAGGGAGGACATTGGGAGGTCTGTGGAAGGGAGAGGGCTGGGCTGGGTACACAGGATAAACAAGATGGACGCTACAAGGACTTTCAGGAAAGAAAACATAATTTGAAGGAGGTGGATTTGGGGTGTATTAACGGGGTTAGAAAAGATCAAGGTTTTGGATGGTGAAAGATAAGAGATGGTGGTGAACAGCTGTTTTGAAGACCTCGAGGGAAGAGAGGGATTGAAGAGAGTGAGGGAGTTCGTACCAGAGGCGGGAGAAAAGAGGAATGAAAGAGTGAAGGTGAGCAGAGAGTCTTGATTTTGACAGTTTCACCAGAAGAGGGTTGCTGGCAGATCTTGTGCAAACTGCAGGAATATTTGGGAGACAGAGCACAGAGCAGGGAGTGCTAGGCCATCGAGGAGTCGGTAGAAGACAGAAAGAACGTCAACCTGCCTGCAGTGAGAGAGTGAAAGGCCCTCAGAATCAGCTTCAGGCAGGAGCACTAGCCCAGATTAGGCCGTTGGAGAAAAGGAAGGAATTTATGGCAACTGCAATGATCGATGATTTTATGTCGTACATAATTGGATGCAAGCTAATAGGCCGTTGTTAAGTGGATCCGTTTTTGCACTATGTTTGTGTTTTGCAATGATGTTGGCGAAGTTTCAGGCAGGCGGAAACTGACCGAGAGAGAATGAGAGTAAACAGGGCAGCAGGACAGGTTTTTAGGACATATGCACTGATGCTGTGTTGGCGGCATAATCGGAGTCAAAGTTAGCTAGTTTAACTTCTCAAGTGGGAAAAACACAGTATACAGGAGCAGTTGGGTATGTGAGAGCAGGGTAGGTGTAGGGAGTGAGGGAATGGATGTACAATATTTGGAAGCAAACGCAGAACTAAGTCATTCAATCATCTCACGAGCAGATTCAGCCGTGGTGCCATTTGAAGTGAGGAAAGGGATAGAGGGGAGTATACTCCAGAGACAGACTTAACAAGGTGCCACCAGGTCTTTTAAGGAGACAGGTCTGAGGGTTCAACCTTAAGGTTGGCCAGATGTTGTTTTTTTGGCTTTCCTGAGAGTGGACGCACTTGCTCCAGGCTTTGCAGAATAATCTGAGGTTGCCTTTGGTTGAATCTGCCTTCCAGGAAGAGACAGCTTGTTGTTTAAAGGGAACTGCTTCAACACAGGATTATGTGTACCTTTGGCAAGAGGATAGGTATGATAAATGCACAAGAAATGGTATAAATCTATACCTAAAGGAAAGCAAGCTTGTGTGGAAGGATTCCCAGGCAGTATTCATATCAGGAGATGCCAAAAAGAAGGACCTATGTTGATATGAGAGGGCAACTTACAGTCCCAGCCTGTCAACTTGGGTGCACTGTCAGACTCTATGTGTCTGAAAATAGCTAGAGAGATGTTGACTCAAAAGCACATCATCTGATTAACCGATTGGAGTGGAAAAGAACCAGGAGACATTTGTAAGAAAATTAGTCATCACCAAGTCCAGAAGGGAGGATGTGCCATTGAGAGAAATGCATATCACAAAGTTCATATATTTGGTGAGGCCCATGAGGTCATAGAGGTTATGAGACATTAAAAATCACTGCTTATGAGGAAGAGAGAGTTGAGTTGTGTGGTTATAAGATGGTCTATGTTGGCAGAGAGTGAGATATAAATAGAGTTGTCCCTGGTAGGAGGATAGATCAGCACACAGACAAAGAAGAGGTGGTTGTACAGCAGAAGATGCAGCCAAAGGTATCCCTGGTAGTTCGGAGGGGGATGGTAGTGTATGGACAGTGGGGGATAGAGTTCTTGATATAAACTGCAATTCTGCTAAGAGAACGGGGTTCAGGCCTGTTGAAATGGAAAACACAATGGCTATGGAAAGACACTGAGGAATCGGGGACTTCCTGTTGGAGGAAGGATTCTGTTCGGCAGATAATGTCATGTTTACCAGTGGCAGCTTGGATTGTGAGATCTGCCAAATTGGAATGAAAACCTCTGATGTTGGAGGTCCATATTGTTAGGATGGAGGAGGTGCTGTTGGCAGGGAGGAAGAAAAAGGGGAGGGGGACTATGGAGAGGAGGAGGAGGAAGGATGTGGAATGGGACATAGGGAGCATGGAGTGGGCAGGATGCTAGGGAAGCAGAGAGGGAGTGGGACACTGAGAAATGGAGATGGAGCAGGACACTGGGAAGTGTTTTTGGAGCAGCATGCTGGGAAGTGGAGAGGGAGTGGGACACTCGGGAAGCGGAGGAGTGAAACTGGTGAAGCAGAAAGGGGGCATGATGCTGGACGAAAAAAATGGGCCGCAACGTGCAGATGATGGCCAAGGAAGCTGTCTCAAGAAATGACTTTGTTGTAGGATAACACTCACCACAACACAACTAATGTGACCACTACTACTCCAGAGGAGATGGTTTGGGGGTTGTATTGTCTAATCATGTCCTACACAGTTCAGACTTTATTAAAATTCTGAATATCTATACTTTGCACCACAATCGTGAAGTCATCAAATGGGCTGCACAGTCACCCCAAAGATATATTCACAGATGGCATAAAGGCGCAACCACATTGCGACGACAAGTGTGTACGTGTAGCAGAGGAATACATTGAGAAATAGGTGTTTCATCAAACTCCCTGTACTTTTCGATTTTACAGAGTAAAAAGTCCATATCCACCTTGAACTACCTCCCTCGAATATTTGAGGCACATATAGAATAAACTGATGAATTGCAAAAATAAAATTGAAGGGAAAGAAAGGAAGGATGGGGGAGGTTATTAGAAAATATAGCAATAATGGAAGGAAAGTAGAGGGGGAATTTGGGAGATATGGAAAGGGGGAGGAAGAAATCTCAAACATTTTACATGTGTGCAATGTATATCCTGGAGGAGCAGAGCTTTCACAAGATTTTGAAATAGTTTTATACAACTGTGTATGCAATGCTATCTGAACTCAACTTCAGGTCCAATAGCAAATGTGCACAATCAGCCACTTTGTACATAATGGACAGTGAAGAGCGCATACCAATTGTGGTGTTTAACAACTGCACTTTACTGACTAGACATCATCATATGTCACTTGTACAATTGCTCTACCAAGCAGCTGCACTGTTGCACTCCCAAAATGGCCACTCCATGCTGTTACCTCCTATAGCATTGGTCTTTATTAAGGAGCTGCAAATAACTTTAACTGGTATGTTTTGAGGAGGAATGCTTACTTTGAACTCTCTTGAACTGAAATGAACTGACACTCTCTTGGACTGAATCTCTTGAACTGAAAGCTTCAACCTTTTACTTACCTAAAAGCATTGTCGACTAGAACGGCACTCAGTAGAGAGCATACCTCCGCCTGGTTGGCCATATCACTCAATGGTGAAGAATCACTTTAAAAATTCTACTAGCTGGATCCGGATCCGAATCTTCACAGAAATTGAATCAGTTCTTCCTTGTCACAAACCAAACCTACCCACCAAATTTCCACCGAATCAGTCTTTAGCTGGTATATTCCGGATATTCCGGAGTCCAGATATTCACCAAACGTGAATCAATTCATCTTTGTCACACATCCAACCTGCCCACCAAATTTCTTCCAAATCTGTCCACAACCTTTTTGAGATATCTTGTTCAGACAGACAGACAGACAAACAAACAGACAGGCAGACAGGGGCGAAAACATAACCTCTGCCCACGGTTGGTGGCAGAGGAAATGCAATGAAGCGGACCTTCAAAGATTAATTACCTTTCTCTAAGAATTTTACCTTTGGAAAGGAAGGGTTTCATTTCCAGCATAATACATAGTTTTCCTCTTCTTTTTTTTTTACTTGTTGATGAATATCAAAACGTACGAGCAAGATCTTTCATTATATGATTATATCCATATTTGAATGTTTGATTAACAAGCTTTATTGATTTCATAAAAACAGTTCATATTTTTGATGCAAATTTCATTTTAATTTTAATGTGGGAAAATCCATGATTGAAGTTGGAGGAACATCACTTAATGAAAATCCATGAAGCTCAGCAATCTCCAGATGCACTCGGCCGTAAGCTCTTTTATTATGTTTGTCATAGAGAAAACCAATGCTTGTTCTCAGCCCAAAATACCCACCGTTTTAATTATTTTTTTGAGCTCATCTATGAGTAGATTTGTGGAAAACCAGACACTGGCATCGTGCCTGGAACATCCGCTCTGATTCTGGCAGTCTTACCAGTGACAACAAAGACTTCAAGAATGGTACGTGCTGCTTCCTCGCTTGATGCTCAGCATTTGGAATTGAGCGTACAGATAAACCACGTGAGCAGGCATCCGTTGGGTAGAAAGAGGGGGAGGGGGCTTGGGAAAAGGCAGGGATTGTGACTTCATTGTCTCACCGACTGGCGAGAAAGAAAGTCACGATATGGAATGAAAAAAAAGTGAAAAGTCACAACAGTCACAAAAAAGTCACCGATGTCGTCTCGTGTCTCTGTCTCCTGGTAACAGCTCCTCCTTCTGTGAGACTTTTGATTGTGATGTACCGCACTCTGTTACAGAGCGTTGGTGCTGCCAAAACGTTTTGTTGGCAAGGGTTAAACTGCATGGTTTGCCATTGCCTTCCCAGCAGTAGTTAGGGAAGGACTTTTTAACTTGGCCATGGTGCCATCGATTCCTCGCCTACTCTTGGCAAAGGACATCATGGGATCTTAGCTGGGTTGGGATTTGAACCGAAGGTAGAAATCTTAGAGGCGAGTGTACATGTGTCTAGTCTAGACTCTAATCTAGACCATCCGACCAGCCCTCATTTGAGTTAGAATATGTAAAAAAAGATGAAAATAAATAGAATCACCATTCAAGGCCCAGGCTCAAAGCAGAATGGCTGGTAAAGATTTTGACAAACTGTAAACAAAACTGCATTTCGATTCCTTTCAGATCGTTTTGGTTTTGGAAAGAGCTCAAACCACAATTCGTTCCTTGCAAAGTTTTACAAGAGAGATTTGGAGTACATTGTCACATACTTAGAATGGTCCTCGTTGACATTTTCGCCTGTTAATCAAGTTTAATTTTCAATTTCGTTTCATGGTGCAAT
Organism: Myxine glutinosa; assembly: GCF_964187855.1. Lineage (NCBI taxonomy): Eukaryota > Metazoa > Chordata > Myxini > Myxiniformes > Myxinidae > Myxine > Myxine glutinosa. The sequence goes on from NC_136268.1 coordinate 71,297,699, forward strand.
CATTTATGAGAATCAAAAAGTCCTCGAAAGTTTCATTCAACAAACTTACCTCTACATCATCGATCTTGGGAAATTATATTGCCTTGTATTTTCACTTGTGATATATTATCCTTGTTAATCAGACAAATCAATCTGAGTTCTTTTTGATGCAAAATAGCCTATGGTACCCGCACCTAGGTTCATCTTTCGGTACATGCATGCTTAGTACACAAGTTGTCTTCATGTTAATCAATGATCTTGTATTTCAAGCTATAGACTTGCTGATCAATGGCTATAGATTTTACAAGAGTAGGGCTTTGCACTGGTATTGCATCTACAAAGACTGTCAAAGGATTAAATGTTGGAGATATTAGGTCTAGTGTTATGTAGATGATAGGTTTGCCAAAGATTAATAATGTTACATTTGTGGGGGTAGATGGAGGAATCTCATAGTAAAGATAGGATTGTATAGTTATAGCATGGACCATGGACGCGTAGGAAACATCTCACCATCAGTATTTAAGTAGGGAAACTGGAGCTTAAGGTTGTTTATGTGTCTTCACACGAGGGGTGAAGCTGTGTTAACTAATTAGGGATTAAGGTTAGTTCTCCCCAGTACGTGATATTCCCTCTGTGATTTTGTCCCTACGTTTTTACAACTACACAAGGCCAGCCATGCAAAGCTGCCATTAAACCACCACAACCGCCGATAAAACCCGAACATTACCAATCGGCAAGTAAGCACCGCCTTAATTAACATTGATGCCAAAAAAAGCCATCAGGCCACAATCCAAAGTTCATGATTGCGCGAGAAGACCGTGGCGTTATTCAATAGAGCTCGGCCATTGGTCGGTATGACATCAGGAGAGAAGGTTTGAGGGAAGTGAGAGGAAGAAGAGCGCATTTCGCTCACACTCTCGGTGTGGGTTTTTTGAGAGAAACGGACGTTGGTGGAGGAGCTGCGTATTTCCTTTTGTGTGTGTGCCTGAGAGGATTGCTTTTGCCAAGTATGCAGGATTTTGAGGGGGTTTTCGGGCACTGCTGAGGTCATGGCGAACTGGGTCCGTGTTGTGCTTCTCCGGAGGCAGAGGGACCCAAAAGAGGACTGCCCTCACAAAGTACTTCACGTTCATGGCACCGAGGCGCACGACTCCACGGCCATCTTGCGCGCTTCCCGCCTGTGGAGCTTCGAGCTTCAACGACCACCAAGCTCCTAAAAGTCTCTTTGAGGCCAAAGCTGAGTGCCGGCCGTCGAAAGGAAATATTTTATTTTCATTGTCTTTTCCCTGTGTGTTGTATTTGTGACCGAGTAGAGACATATCACAGTAGGAAATATTAGTTTCACCTCAGCATTCCTTTTATTCTTTGATTTACCTTCATTAAATTCATTGCGTTGCATTTTTCTATTGTTGCGTTTGTTTTTTCGTTGTGGGTTCGGGAATAAACCTGTGTGCTTCCGTTCAGGTAAGCACTTTGTTTCCTTCAACCCGCTTGTGACAGACCAAGCGCCAATTTTCGGCTACTCGCCTTGGAATTAAGGACCGTTTCGGCTATTCGTCCGAGGCTGGTGTTCATCGGCTACGGACAGGACAATATAATTGATCGCATAAATAATGGCTTTATCAGGAAGTATGGAGACTTCCTATGTAGGGATGACCTGGACACTCCATAAGAATAAATAATACAACCCAAATCCTCAAAATATTCAACCAAGATACAAACTTATCAAACGTATAAACATATAAAGTACCTACCAGTCTTCTGTGGAGTATTTCAATTTGAATAGTGTTGATTACACTTTTGGACAACATCGTTAAAATGCATAATTGACTGACCCAAAATAGCCATTGTGTCAAATAGCCTTATTGTTTTTCAAACCGCCGAATTCAAAATTTCTTTAAACTTAGGACTTGGTTTAAACACTAATCTACTGCATTTCATCATGGGAAAGTCAATGACTACTCAAATTTTTCACAACCTGAAAAGATTCCACGAAAAAGAAGCAAAACTGTTTATCTATGCATAGTAATAGGAAGGGAAACAAGAGTGGGCAGGATTACGCCTGCCAATCAACATTGCAGGGTGGGGCGGCAACGAAATGTGCCAATCATACCTAAATGTGTGGGGTTAATGGCGTAATATTACATACAGTGCAACAGTAGTGCCAATAGAAATCCACTTTTAAATATCATGTTATATATAGCTTTTCGCCCGATCTCTCAATTGTGAAGAATCACTTGAAAATTAAATAACCCTCGTATCCGAATCCATATTCAGATCTTCACCAAAATCGCATTGATTCGGCCTTGTCACACACCAAACTGATCCACCAAGTTTCGTCCAAATCCGTCCATAACTTTTTGAGATATCGTGCTATGTATCGGTTTTAGCCCCGTCATGCAATGGTGAAGAATCACTTTTTTTTTCTTCTTTTTTTTTGTATACAAGATCGAGGCTAGTGTTAGAGCTAGCACATTAAACACACATTAGCACATAAAACACAAAAAACCCGAAACGGACACATAAGACAATAAAGGGAGGGGGAGACAAGATGGGGAGAGAGAGGGAAGCACACAAGCACAACAGTAGAGAACAGGGACATCAGGAGATCTGTGGAAGGAATAGGGCCTGGGATGGGGCGGGTGGGGGAGGAGTGGGAGAGAAGGGGTACACGGTATGAAACAAATTGACACTACTAGGAATTTCTGGAATGAAGTCAGACATTGAAAGAGGTGTATTTGGGGTGTATTAACAGGGGTAGAAAAGATCAAGGTTTTGGATTGGGAAAGATAAGAGATGGTGGTGAACAGCTGTTTTAAAGACCTAGAGGGAAGAGTGGGATTGAAGAGAGTGTGGGAGTTTATTCCAGAGGCGGGAAAAAAGAGGGCTTATTTATTGCACTTCATATCTGAATAACATTATTATTTTATTATTATAATAACATCATATAATAATATTATTATTATAACATTAACATATTACACTTCGTATCTGAACAAACACTTAATTACTAAATAATTATCGTATCTGAATCCAAATTCATATCTTCACCAAAATCGAATCAATTCGTTATATTCACAAACCCACCAAGTTTCGTCCAAATCTGTCCATAACCTTTTGAGATATCATGCTATGTATTGGTTTTGGCCCTATCACTGAATGGTGAAGAATCACTTAAAAACTAAATAATTCTCGTATCCGAATCCATATTCAGATCTTCACCAACATCGAATCTATTTGTCCTTGTCACACACCCAACCTCTCCTCCAAGTTTCATCCAAATCCATCTACAACTTTTTGAGATATCCTGCTATATGTCGGTTTTGGCCCTATCTCCCAATGGTGAAGAATCACTTAAAAAACTAGAACGGGCACTCGGTAGAGCGCATACCTTCGCCGCAGCTACTGTTCTGTACTTGGCATGGGAGTGTAGGGAACAGAACAACAAAAATACGATTTTGACCTTTTCGTGACCATGACCTTGACCTTTGACCCGATTGCTCCCAAAATCTAATCAAATGTGTCCCGTATAATAACCAATCATCCCACCAAATTTCATGCAATTCGGTTGAATACTTTTTGAGTTATGCGAATAACATACACACACACACACACACAGACATACAAACTAGAACGGGCACTCGGTAGAGCGCATACCTTCGCCGCAGCTACTGTTCTGTACTTGCCCTTGACCTTGACCTTTGACCCGATTGCTCCCAAAATCTAATCAAATGTGTCCCGTATAATAACCAATCATCCCACCAAATTTCATGCAATTCGGTTGAATACTTTTTGAGTTATGCGAATAACATACACACACACACACACACACACAGACATACAAATCATAACTTTGAGTGAAATACGATCGAGTTAAAAATAGTCAGAATTTGAGCAAATCTGTTTCATTCGTTTGTTAATATGCCTCATCTCTTGACAAATCTGCAATTATAATTTTTTTTGAGGTTGAAATGATCGCGGGAGATTGCGTTATAGTGATGACGTCCTGGATGGACATCTTCTTCTTCAGTCGCGCATAACTTTGAGTGAAATACGATCGAGTTAAAAATAGTCAGAATTTGAGCAAATCTGTTTCATTCGTTTGTTAATATGCCTCATCTATTGTCAAATCTGCAATTATAATTTTTTTTGAGGTTGAAATGATCGCGGGAGATCGCGTTATAGTGATGACGTCCTGGATGGACATCTTCTTCTTCAGTCGCTCATAACTTTGAGTGAAATACGATCGAGTTAAAAATAGTCAGAATTTGAGCAAATCTGTTTCCCAAAATCTAATCAAATGTGTCCCGTATAATAACCAATCATCCCACCAAATTTCATGCAATTCGGTTGAATACTTTTTGAGTTATGCGATTAACATACACACACACAGACATACAAATAAATACACAGCGATCAAAACATAACCTTCCGCTTTTGCGAAGGTAATAAATACACAGCGATCAAAACATAACCTTCCGCTTTTGCGAAGGTAACTAGAACGGGCACTCGGTAGAGCGCATACCTTCGCCGCAGCTACTGTTCTGTACTTGGCATGGGAGTGTAGGGAACAGAACAGTGAACAGTTTGGTGCTGATTTCATGCAAATCGGATAAGAATTGACCGAGTTATGACAAAAAACGCACATTTTGCAAGGTCGTGACCCCCCTGACCTTTGACCCGATTGCTCCCAAAATCTAATCAAATGTGTCCCGTATAATAACCAATCATCCCACCAAATTTCATGCAATTCGGTTGAATACTTTTTGAGTTATGCGAATAACATACACACACACACACACACAGACATACAAATAAATACACAGCGATCAAAACATAACCTTCCGCTTTTGCGAAGGTAATTATACTAGCCGGATCCGAATTCGAATATTCATCAAAATCTAATCATTTCTTCTTTGTCAAATACACTACACGCTACCTCTCTGCCAAATTTCGTCCGAATCCATCAACAACCTTTTGAGATATCTTGTTCATAAACAAACAAACAGACAAACAGACAGGTGTGAAAACATAACCTCCATCCACCTGCGGTGGCGGAGGTAAAAAGCATGGAAGCAAATGTAAAAAGCAAAACATTTCTTTCAAAATGTAAAAGGGTTGTAGGAATGAAATGCTAAAAAGTATGTAAACAAGGTGGGGATGGTCACAAGAGATTATCATTTGAAAACATCCATACATCTTTCTTGAGTCATGGTTGTGTCTACAAACTGCACAATACATCTCTCTCTGTCTCTCCCTCTCCCTCTCTCACTCACTCTCGCCCCCTGCTGGCTGTTGTGATTTGGGTGTGGCGGAATGGCCGCCGTATGCAGCTGCTCTGTTTTGTGGTGAATCCTCTGTGTGGCTTTCTCCTCTCCTGCCCTCCCCTGCCACCTCACCCTCTCCTTTTCCATCCTGTGTGCTTTGGCGTTTTGTTTTCATCTGTTCTACACCTTTGTCTTCGAGAGAGAGAGAGAGAGAGAGAGAGAGAGGGGATTGAGAGCGGGCTCATTTTGGGTGCGGCCTACTGGCTTTGACGGCACTTTGTAAGCCTTTTTTTAATGCTTATAATGCACGTTTGTTATTTATTTTAGTTCGATTTATTTAGGTTTGGTACCTTCTTGTCCGGTTCGTAAAAGTGGGGGGTGTTAATTCGCTGGTATGGCGAATGCACGCTCTCGGTTAGAGGCGTTCGACAGTCTAATGAGGAAGCATGCATGCATTTGTGTATGTTCCACCAGAAGGAGTCCCCACTGAGGATGTGGTACTCGCAGTGAGGAAAATAATCTGGTGTGAACATGTCCGAGCTGCCTCACGAATGAATCAAAAAGTTGTTATTTTCATGTCTGAAGAAAATTTTGTTCACGACGTCGTGAGTGCAGTTTTAATCACAGAGAGTGGTGTTTTTATGTTAGCGTCCCCCATGGATACTCCAGCGATGAAAATCGTCGTATCAAATGTACCACCATTTATATCAAATGACAAACTGATGTCAGTCCTTTCTCGGTATGGAACAGTTGTGTCGAGAATGTCCATAATCCCGCTGAAGAGCCGAGACGAGAGGATAAAACATGTTATGAGCTTCCGTCGCCAAGTTTACATGGTACTTCCGGATCGTGGCGACGACACAGGGTTAAATATTTCAGTTAAAGTAAAATCCGACGATCGGGAGTATCAAATGTACGCCTCGTCAGCCTCACTAACGTGCTTTCACTGTGGAGCCTTTGGTCAAGTTAAACGTTTCTGCCCCAAGGTTTCGTGTTCAAAGTGTGAGGAAAATGGTCACGTAGACACTGATTGTAAAAAGGACAAGTCAGGAGACGACGATGGTTCACGAGCGAGCGGTATTCGATGACAAAGGACGGACTATAACCGAAACAGGCCCGGACATGTCAAAACGAAGGTTACTGACATTGAAATGAGATAGAAAATAATGTATAATCAGTTATGACACTTATGAGGTTAGTTAGCTACACAATACAGAAAATTAGGTGAAAAATGAAATGAAAAAAAAAATTGTAAAAAAAAAAGAAAGAAAAAAAAATGATAAATCGAGCTCCTTGGGGCTAGACAGGTGACATTGGCCTAACCAAATATCGAAACCCCTGTCAGATTCCACCAAACCTCTCGGAGAAGATGTAGCTTGAACTCGATTACCCCCTAAAAAGACATCTTTTTTGGGCGTGGCTCCGCCCACAATGGGCGCAATACGCCCACTCTAGGCAGGACACAACTAGATCATGATATCAACCTCCCACCCAAGTTTCATCAAGATCGGATGATATCATCGGGTAGCTATGCTGCGGACAGACAGACGCACACACATGACGAATATAGTGGTCACTCTGTTTGATAACTCGTGAACCAATAAGAATACTCGTGTTCGTATTAAACCGACTGGAGTTAATCCTGTGAGTTTACCGGTTCCTGCTGTTCCCTCCTGCAGTGAGACGAACAATAGCTGCATCGATGTGCATATCCCGAGTCTTGAAAACGATCGTACTTCACTTCCCGTTTCCCGTTGCCGTTACAGAAACCGAAGCGACCCCAACTTGTACAACTTTTGCTGCGATTCCCTCATGTAGTGAAGGAATGGAGGAGGATCCTATTATTGGTTCAAAAAAACGAAGGTCGTCAGTTGCTAATTTTTCTACCAGTAATCCAAAAAAGGTGGTATTGGAGAAGGCCAGTGTAGCTGAACACACACCTCAATGTGTTCCTCATGCTTCCATCGGGTTTGGGAAAAAAGGATAGTGAATCGGGTGCGACAATTGAGGATAATATGTCTGAAAGTTTGTGTAGCAACTCTGTGGATATAAATTGCTATATGGGTGAAATAAGTGGCAACGCTGAATACGTTGATAAACCCTCGAACGAACCGTTACGATCATTAGTCAGTGTGAATGAGCAGACTGTGTTACCGAGTCGCTCATTGATTCGGTAGATTGTGCTCCACAAGAGGATGAAACCGAGGTTTCAACTTCTGATGAGCACAAAGATCACCATGGCATCATGGCATCGTGGATCGCACAGAGGAGCTCTCCAACGAATCCCCAGAGATACTGACAATTCCCATAGTGACCACGGAGGCCGACATCCTCGATCCTGGAGGGACCTTGTCAGACTTGTCGGAATCTGATGAGGATGACGAGGTGCCCGAGTTGCAAAGGTGGGCGGTCTGCTTCGAAAGTCCGCTTATCCGCTTATCCGCTGCAGCGGACTAACGTTTTCGAAGCGGATAAGCGAATCGGAACAACCCCCGGAAACCGAAGCGGATAAGCGTAAGCGGACTACCGAAAAATTAAAGCGCATCGCGATTCGCCAAATCAGCTGTTAGCCTGAGCCGTTACTCTAGAATTGTGAATATTTATTTAAGTGAATAATAAGTGAAAACTGAATATTTTATTGGACGCTAGAGCGGCAATAACGTCAAGATGGAGAGATTTCTGACTCTCCAGCCCAGCGGCAGTGCCAGGGACAGGCACACGAGCGACGCAAACCAGCAGTCCCAGCACAGCGACATCCACAACCCGGCGGTCAACAACAACAACAACATTTTGAATAAATTTTATTTAAATAAAAATGTATATTTTTGATCTTAAAAGCTTTGTTTGTCTTTGTAGTAGTTAGAAATGGCTATTTAGGCTTAAAAAGCATTAAATTCCCTTTAGAAACGTCAAAAATCGCTTTAAAAACGTCGAAGCGCTTTTAAAAAATCGAATCGAAGCGGATAAGCGGATAAGCGGTAAGCGGACTAAGATTTTCGGCCGCTGAAGCGGATAAGCGAATCGGACTACACGGGCTGGCGGAGCGGATAAGCGGTAAGCGGACTTAAAATTTTCCGAATCGCGGTCACCTTTACCGAGTTGTCTCAGTCTCAGTTGAGTCAGCCAATGATATCTCCTCAACTCGTACTCTCTTTTCTGAATGAAACCTATAGACAGCGAAATGTAGTTATCAGGGATACATTTCCTGATTTAGGTTCATTTATTCAATCAGCAAAATAAACAAGCATTCTGAGTATTGCGCTGCAATACATGTCCCCTACCAAAGTTCAAAGTGCCATAACTTTGTCAAAAATAATCGAATATGCAAATTTATGCACGGTTGATGCTGGTTTTCAAACTTGATCTGAGGTATGCTGAGACATGTGTGTCACGCCTCGTCTCGTTGATAAGCCTGCAAGGTCGCTCCGTGGAGCAGCCTGCACGTATTGCACTGTGTGAATTATATAATTACCAACTCACGGTCTGAGGTACTACTAGCGATTCAAGAGATATCCTTAAAAAAAAAAAACATTTTCGTTTAATTAACGATATCTGCCAAACCACGTGACCTATCGCAAATTCCAAAATAACATTTTAGTAGACTGACATGCTGAACAGATCTGTAAAGTTTCCCCTCCATTGGATAAAAAATGAGGGAGGGGCTCGGTTTTAAAGGTTCATGCTGAAAAACGTCGTAACTCTGAAACCATGTGACGCATGACGTCATGCTCGCTGACGAATTCAAAATTTATTCAGAGAATACATTGACCCTCGTCCAGGACTGACGGACTGACGGACTGACAAACAGACAGACGGAGGGACGATGTGCAAACCTATAGTCCCCTTCGGTGTACACCGGTAGGGCACTAATAACGACAAAGGCCAAATAATTTCCACGAACAAGGTCACAGTTTCACCGACTCATGAAAATTATTACAAAAGCCGGTATTGAGATTTCGCAACACCCAATCAAGCCTTTTGAAAAGGAATGAAACAAATTACCTTTGGCACCTTGAACATTAACGGCGGAAGTGCAAACCAAAGCACCAAGCTCAAGTGCAAAGTTTGTTTCGGCGCAAAAATGTCGATGTACTTTTATTGCAGGAAACGCACATCACCCAGAACGTAGAATATGATTGGTGTCGTGTTTTTGGTTGACAGTGCTGTTTTTAGCAACCTGTCTTCTCTTTCGGCAGGTGTTGCTTTCATACTTAGACCAGGGCTAGTACCTGAGTCAATCCTCTTCCAGGAGACTTTTTTTTTCTTTTCTTTTTTGTATACAGGATCGAGGCTCGTGAAATAGCTAACATTTATCACACAAAAAATCAAACAGACACACAAAACATATAATAGGGTAGCAGTAGACAAGATGGGGAGAGAAGGGGAAGCACAAACACAACATTTGAGAGCAGGGACATCGAGATATCTGTGGGAGGGAGAGGGCTTGGGGGGAGGAGGTGTGGGCAGGGGGGGGTGGGGGGTGGGAGAAGTATAAAACACAAGGACACTGCAAGGACTTCCAGGAAAGAAGTTGGTATTTCAAAAAAGTGAACCTGGGATGAAATTAGTGGGGGTAGAAAAGATCAAGGTTTTGGATGGGGGAAGATAAGAGATGGTGGTGAACAGCTGTTTTAAAGACCTGGAGGGAGGAGTGGGATTGAAGAGAGTGAGGGAGTTTGTTCCAGAAGCAGGAGAAAAGAGGAATGAAGGAGTGAAGGTGAGCAGAGAGTCTTGATTTTGGCAGTTTAACAATAAGAGGGTTGCAGTCAGATTTTGTGCGACCTGTAGGAATATTTGGGGGACAAAGCTCAGAGAGAGCTGGGGGAGCAAGGCCGGAGAGGAGTTGGTAGTAGACAGAAAGACCACCAACCTGCTTGTGGTGAGTACGTGAAAGGCCCTCGGAGTTAGCTTCATCGCGGGAGATTCCAATGATTCTGAAAGCTTTGGTTTCAAAAGCGTGAAGCCAAGCTAGGTGTGAGGCAGGAGCACAGGCCCAAAGGGGAGAACAGTATTCCATTGAGCTGCGGATGAAAGCCTTGTATGTGGTGAGGAGCTCAGGTGTGCCAAGGAAGGACTTTGCACGACGGAGGATGCCCAGTCGGCGACTGGCTTTGGAGGCCAGATTGGAAATGTGGTTTTCCCAGGAAAGATCATGGCAGATAGTGAGACCCAAAAGCTTGAGTGACAGAACATCTTGGAGAGGATTGTTCAGAAAGTAGATGGGAGGGTTGTCCAGTCGGTCTTTTCGGAGAAACACAGTAAGAGTGTGAGATTTGTCAGGATTGAAAGACATGTTCAACTTGTTTGACCAGTCTGTGATTTTGTCCAGGTCTGCAGAGAGTGAGGAGGCTGCAGACTGCCATTCTGAGGGATGAGGAATGGAGTGGCAGAGAGTGGAGTCATCAGCAAAGAGGTAGAGAGGATTTTCAAGAGAGTCACAGAGATCATTGATGAAGACCAGAAAAAGCACAGGGCCCAGAACACTGCCTTGGAGAACTCCAGCCTGAACAGGAAGGGGAGATGAGAGAAACCCATTCAGGGCCACACGTTGACTACGACTAGAGAGGAAGTCTGCAAGCCATGCGTGGAGATTTCCATGGATACCATAGGAGGAGTGTTTGTTGAGCAGAGCGGGGTGCCAGACCATATCGAAGGCACGTGATATGTCAAGGGAGACAGCTCTAATTTCCTGTTTGGCATTGAGGACCTCCATCCATTGTTGAGACAGCAGAAGCAGCATGTCCAGAGTAGAGTGACCTGGTCTGAAAACAAATTGATGGTCAGAGATCAAGCCATTGGAGAAGAGGAAAGATTTGATATCCGCAGCAATGATGGATTCCATGACTTTGCTGATAATTGGGAGAAGGCTGATTGGTCTGTAGTTGCAAGGATCTGTTTTTGCACCGTTTTTATGTGAAGCGATCCACATAATCTTGTTTCTCACAGTCTGAGAGTCATTTAGCTGCTTTTTGCAAACTCCAAGCGGGCTTTCATGTGTCTTTCACTGAGGGGAGGCTTCCCTCTGGCCACTCTGCCATAAAGCCCAGATCGGTGGAGTGTTGCAGTGATGGTTGTCCTGGAAGTTTCTCCCATCTCCAAACAGGAATTCTGCAGCTCAGCCAGTGACCATCGGGTTCTTTGTTACCTCTATTACCAAGGCCCTTCTCCCCCGATTGCTCAGTTTGGCCGGGTGGCCAGCTCTATGAAGAGTCCTGATTGTTCCAAACTTCTTCAATTTATGAATTATGGAGGCCACTGTGCTCTTGGGAACCTCAATGCAGCAGAAATATTTTGGTCGGCTTCCCCAAATCTGTGCCTCGACACAATCCTGTCTCTGAGCTCTGCAGGCAGTTCCTTCAACCTCATGGCTTGGTTTTTGCTCTGATATGCATTTTCAGCTGTGAGACCTGAAATAGACAGGTGTGTGCCTTTCCAAATCATGTCCAATCATTGAATTTACCACAGGTGGACTCCAATCAAGGTGTAGAAACATCTCAAAGATGATCAAGAGAAATGGGAGGAACCTGATCTAAATTTCAAGTGTCATCGCAAAGGATCTGAATACTTTTGTAAATGTGATATTTCATTTTTTTCTTTTTAATAAATTTGCAAAACTTTCTAAAATCCTGTTTTCTCTTTGTCATTATGGGGTATTGAGTGTAGATTGATGAGGGAAAAAATGAATTTAAACGATTTCAGCATAAGGCTGCAACATAACAAAATGTGAAAAAGTGAAGGGGTCTGAATACTTTCTGAATGCACTGTAGATCCATGTATGATAACATATTTTTCATTGGAGATCTAATAGATGGCCACTGTGTGCACAATGACTTTGGTATAATTTTTCTTGATTTAAAAAAGGCTTTTGATAGCATCGATCACGTCTTTTTGAATCATGTGCTTGAAGCTTGTGGATTTGGAGCTATTTTCAGAACTTATATTGCTTTATTGTACAACAATATATTCAGTTTAGTTAAGGTGAACAATGAGCTTTGTTCTCCCATGCAGGTTCAAAGGGGAGTAAGGCAAGGTTGCCCTGTCTCCGGCTTACTATTCACCCTTGTAATGGAATCACTTCTCGTGTTGCTAAGGAATAACATTTCTGGAAAGAGTATATCTCCTCAACATCCTCCAGTTGTCGTATCGGCGTATGCTGTTGATGTTGCAGTCATTGTTAAAAACAATAACGACATTGCAGCTCTTGCTAAGTGCCTACATTGGTTTGGTTTAGCTTCCTCGTTGAAGTGCAACTGGGAAAAGAGCAAAGCGTTATGGGTTCCCTCTGTCAGGAACAGTGCATCTGGAATGGCGCAAGGCCCGCCAATAAACCTTCCTGCAAGTTTAAAGTGGGTGGATGAAGGTGTTCACTATCTTGGAGTGTTTTTTGGATCCCCACAGTATGGCCAGAAGAACTGGGAAGGTGTTGCTGAACGCATAAAAAAGAGATTGAGTAGGTGGAGGAGAGCCCTGCCTCACCTTTCGTATAAGGGCCAGGTTTTGGTAGTCAAGAATCTAGTCGCCTCCTTCTGTGGCACAGATTCATCTGCCTGCAACGACCAGAAGGCTTGGTGAAGGAAGTGCAAAGGCAACTGTTGAAGTTCTTTTGGGGAGGGCATCACTGGTTTCAGCCAAACGTTGTATGCCGTCCATTGGCTGAGGGTGGCCAGAGTATGGTCTACGTCAGGAGCCGTATAATGGCCTTTAGGCTATGCTCTGTGCAAAAACTTTTGGCGAAAGAGCAATTACCAAACCATGTTTTGGCCACCCACATTTTGCGGCAAGCTGGCGGGCTGGGATATGGCCGTGAATGTTTCTTGGTCCTGCTTCAACAAGTTGACATATCTCCTCTTCCTGTTTTTTTATCAGAGTGTGTTGAATGCTTGGCAGAACCTCACAGTGTGCCATCAAGAAGGCAACTACGACATACATATGTTTGCACATGGGCCTTTGTTCTGCAATCGGCTTTTCCCTAACATGCCCAAGAGTAGGGACCTCTGCCAGCATTTCATAATTGCCGGCATCACAAAAGTATGGCACCTCCGGTAAGTTTCAGGTTGCGGGTGGAAATCAGCTCGAGAAGTAGCCGAGCTAGCAGGAATTCAGTCCGAAAGAGTGACTGCAAAAGTGTTGAGAGAGGTGATACGAATAGGGTTACGGCTGGGAGTATGCTGGTCCCACGAGCTCGAACCATTGCACGATGAGTGGGTTTTTCCTGGGTTATTGGTGCACTTCAAGTCGGAAGGATGGGGTTAAGCCCCTTTCAGGAGACTAGCAGTAAAGAGCTATACAAGTCATGTGTCAAGTTACTGCTGCGGGATACGCCGCTAAATGGAGTAATCTGGTGGAAGAGACTGTTGCCTGTGGGACCCCCCCCCCCCCTGATCCTGTATGGGACTCCATGTATAGCAAGCTCGTAAGTAAAAGATCTGGTGATCTCCAATGGTCTTCTCAAATGAGAACCAACTGATCTCCTCAAATAAGTTAATCAACCATTTCTCTCCGACATCCACATGTTACCCGTTCTGCATATGTACGGAGCACGTGTTCCACGCCTTCATTAATTGTGTGAGATTGGTTCCTTTGTTTCGGTGGTTTAATCTTGTGGCACACAGAATGAATGTTGTTTTCTCGTTGCGTTCTTTTATTTTTGGCTTTAATTTCAAGTCAAGCAAGGAAAACATGTTAACGAGGTTTCTTGTCGCAACAGCCAAGCTGGCAATATATCTCTCAAGAAGGGAGAAATTGAATGGTAAACCTGCCAGGGAATGCAATGTTATGTTGTTTTTCAATGCCCTCGTGTCAGCAAGACTTAAACTGGAGGTTTGTTTCTATAAGGATGCAAACAATCTTGATGAATTCACCAATACTTGGTGTCATGAAGGGTTGTGTGAGGTTCGTGAGAACCAACTGTTAATATTTTTGAGTTTTTGTAGTTTGTATAAAGTTAATGGTTTATTTTGGCTATTTGTGTGCCGTGATACTTCTGGAAGCTTTTCGTTTCATTGCTTTTCATGTATTTATGGTTGGTGTAAATATATATTAAAAAAATTGTATTATTTTGATAATAAAAGGACTTCAAAAGTGTGTGGCTCTCTCACTCTCTCGCTTTCTTGTTCTCTCACCTCTTGCTCTCTCACTCTCTCGCGCTCTCGCTCCCTCACTCTCTCTTCCTCGCCCCCTCACTCTCTCTTCCGCGCCCCCTGCTGGCTGTTGGCGTGCTGGTTGTACTGTCATGGCGTCTGCTTGTGGAGGCCTGTGAGTGCTCTGTGTTGTTGCTCCCTCCGCCCCCTCCCAGCCCCCCGTTCACCCTTCCGTTCACCCCTCTGTGTCCTTGTGTCTGTTTGTGGAGCTTTCCCCGTGATTCCCATATATGTTGAGACGGGAGAGAGAGCCGGATAGCACAGGGTGATTACTGGCAAGGGGTCGTCGTTTTTTGGGCGTCGCCCTATCGGTGTTTGCTTTTTCATCTTAAACCTCTATTATCTTTTTTTCCTTTGTTTATCTTTCTTTCAGTTTGTTTTGTTGTCCCCCTTTCCCGAAGTTAGGGAAATCGGGGTGGTTTGTTTACTTCCCATCCCCGGAGTTTGGGTAGGGAAGATTATATTTATATAGTCACTCTCCCCGAGTCGGGGAGGGGTTGTAAGTGCAGCTGTTCCAGCATGGCAGCTGCACTGTCTCGATTTACGGCTTTTCAGAGCCTGACCTGTAAGCACGGGTTATTTTGTGTACCTCCAGAATGTGAGGTTAGTGTCGAGGACGTCGTTCTCGCGGCCGGTCGTGTTGTCGGGATCGACAAGGTTGTTGCCGCTTCGCGGATGAACAAGCGGCTCGTTATTTTTTTTTGTCCGACGCAGATTGTCTCCCACAAATTGTCGAACAGGGTTTGACAATCGATCCAGATTTATTTGTTGTGGTTTCCCCACTTGATAGCCCAGCAATAAAAGTCGTGATATCGAATTGCCCCCCATTTGTATCCGACGATGTATTAATTCAAGAGTTATCCCGATATGGTACCATCGTGTCTCGTATCTCCATGATTCCCTTCGGGTCACGGAACAACGATTTAAAAGACACGTAGTCTCATTCCGGCGTCAAGTGTTTATGATTTTAAAAGATTCCCAGAAGGATTTAAACCTCATCGTAAAATTAAAACATCAACAGAAGGAATATACAGTTTACGTGTCCACCAACGTTTGAAAATGTTTCGGTTGAGGACAATTCGGGCATGTTAAGCATGACTGTCCCCAGAAAGAGAACTCACCTCAAGTACAACCCCTCCCCCTCCGTACCAGGAATAAGCAAGACCTCCACCTTCCCGCCACCGATTCAAACCCTACCGCCGCCGACCCGAGCCTTCCCACCACGACCCAAGCCTTCCCACCACGGACCCAAGCCTTCCCGCCTCTGATCCAAACATTCCCATCACCGATCCAAGTCTTCCTACCACCGATCCAAGCCTTGCCACCACCGACCCAAGCCTTCCCACCACCGACCCAAGCCTTCCCGCCTCCGATCCAAACCCTCCCACCACCGACCCAAGCCTTCCCGCCTCCGATCCAAACATTCCCATCACCGATCCAAGTCTTCCTACCACCGATCCAAGCCTTGCCACCACCGACACAAGCCTTCCCACCACCGACCCAAACCCTCCCACCACCGACCCAAGCCTTCCCGCCTCCGATCCAAACATTCCCATCACCGATCCAAGTCTTCCTACCACCGATCCAAGCCTTGCCACCACTGACCCAAGCCTTCCCACCACCGACCCAAGCCTTCCCGCCTCCGATCCAAACCCTCCCAACACCGACCCAAACCCTCCCACCACCGACCCAAGCCTTCCCGCCTCCTATCCAAACCCTCCCACCACCGACCCAAACCCTCCCGCCTCCGATCCAAACCCTCCCACCACCGACCCAAACCCTCCCACCACCGACCCAAGCCTTCCCGCCTCCGATCCAAACCCTCCCACCACCGACCCAAACCCTCCCACCACCGACCCAAGCCTTCCCGCCTCCGATCCAAACCCTCCCACCACCGACCCAAACCCTCCCACCACCGACCCAAGCATTCCCGCCTCCGATCCAAACCCTCCCACCACCGACCCAAACATTCCCACAACCGACCCAAGCCTTCCCCACCACCGATCCAAACATTCCCACCACCGATCCAAGTCTTCCTTCCACCGATCCAAGCCTTCCTACCACCGATCCAAGCCTTCCTACCACCGATCCAAACATCCCCGTCATAAAACCCTGCCCTCTCTTTGAAACGGGGGACATTCCCCCCACTGCAGGAACTAGTTGCAGCCATCCCTTGTCAATAATAGACCTCACCCCCCAGGCCACAGCGTTAAATCACAGCTTTCCTCCTGCTACAACTGATCCTATCTCTCCCTCCGAGGTAGCCGATGGAAATCCTCCCCTTATGATTACGTCCTCCCTCCCCTTTCCCCCCAATCCCCTGCAATCTCTCCCCACTAACCAGGACGAGTTTCAATTAGTCCGCCAAAAAGGAAAAAGACATTTGCAAGCAACAGATGAAAACGGTCATCTCTTTAAAAAACCCACAACTGAAAACCGACAGCCCCTCCCCCCTGCCCCAGATTTGTCCCTCATCACGGAAAATCGTTTCTCTGTATTGGAGGACATAGATGTGGATGAATTTTCGCCCTTACTGACTGACCCAGAAACTGATATGGCTGAGCCGCAAAAAATAGTATCCCTCCCCCGAAGATGGCCGATTCCTCTGCCTCCCCACCCCCTCCCTCGATGGACTATGTCCCATCCGATAATGTGGAGGGATGTGATGATGGTGAGGAAGTAAATGATGAAAACCAGTATGACACAACTTCTGAGCCATCTGATATAGATGACTCTGTTAGTGAATGTAGTGGCTTTGAAGAAGAAGGAACCCCTCCAATCCCTCCCTCTGAGATAAAAAGGTTTCTTAAGGGCACATTCCGTTGAAGGAATATTGTTATAGGAACCTTTTTTCCGGAGCTACCTGATTTTATACAGTCTGCTAGATTGATGGTAAAACGGCCCAATGGTTTTTAATTTCAATTCCTCCCAACGTCACCAGTTAAAGAAGTGGTTACAAAAAGCTAAGAATGAACTGCTATCAAAAAATTAAATGGTTGTCACTCCTCCTTGTGTTTGTAATGAGTTTTTCCATTTGTAGCCTGAATATTAACGGAGGATGTAGCTCTGTCCGTAAAGTTCAAGTAAGGGATTTTTTATTACAGAAGAAAGTTGGCATTGCCCTCTTACAAGAGACCCATGCCAACGACTGCTGTGTTGCAGAGTGGTGTAGGCTCTTCCCTGGCCTTTCCTATTTTAGTAACAGTGACTCCCGTAAAGGCGGTATTGCAATAATTCTTAGCCCTTTATTTTCCCCTTCATTGCTTAAATTTTACGAAATACAAAAGGGATCTCGACCATCCCTAGAATTCCACTACTGTGGAAAATTTAATACTATTTTTAATATCTATGCCCCAAGTACGCCTGTAGCTCGGCGAGTTTTTAAAAATAACCTTGGGACACACCTAACTTCCCTCGACAGCCAAAATGCCCTAAAAGACCAAGACAATCATGTTTGTATTGGTGGAGATTTTAAATGCACCCTCCACCCTCACCTAGACAGGAACAGTGCAGAGCCCCATCCTGCCTCCACAACGCCCCTCACCAAATTTTTAAAACAAATGAATTTCACAGATAAATGGCAGGTACAGCACTCATCAATCAGGCAATACACATGGTGTCGATGCATTCAAAATAATATTGTACTTGCTCGCTTGGACAAGTTTTATGTTAATCCTCCACTTGAACGCCTTGTTCTGTCATCCCAAATTTGCCCATCAGGATTCTTGGACCACAGCGCAACATTTCTCAAAATTTCTGCCCCCTGCCCGAAACACAAGAGTGCTTTTTGGAAATTTAATAATAATTTACTTGATGATAGTACCTTTAAGGACTTTTTTCCTGAAATTTGGAATATCCTGGTTGCCTCCCAAGGGAATTTCCCAAATTTCAGACAATGGTGGGATAATGCCAAAACGCACATCAGACTTTTCTGCCAGCAATGTCGTGCGTATGGTGTTCAAGACGAAAAAAACCCCCCACAACCTTACTTGAAGACGAAATCCTGGTATTGCAGGAACATCTCCAGGGAACTGCAAGTGTGAGCTACCAGGAAATGAGGCAGCAAATTCATGGAAAAACGGCCTTGCTGAATTCCATATCTGAAAGGCGAGCACAAAATGCTTTTTGTTTTTTACCCCTGAAGATGAGATACATACACGACCTTGATGCTCAACCAAATTCTTCTTCAGTCTTAAAAGGGGGCCTCTTCGTCAGTGATTACACGCTTGCTGCATGATGGGGAACTCCTTTATGAAGATGGCACAATCAGGGAATGTGCCTGGAATCATTTTAAGCAACGGTTTATGCGGCACGACATTAACCATAAGGCAATATATGAACTTATTTCTAACCTTCCAACATTGGCGGAGGATCATAAGCAGCAGTTGGAGGCTCCTCTTAATTTACCTGAGCTCACCGTTGCCTTGAAGGCTTTGGAACCCGATAAAGCCCCTGGACTGGATGGGCTGACTAGCGAATTTTTCCAGTGTTTTTGGGACGCCATTGGACCTCACCTACTACAGGTCTTGAATGAATGTTTAGAGGATGGACAACTGCCATGGAGTTGCCGGAGAGCAGTCACCACTTTAATTCCTAAGAAAGGAGACACTCAACTTATGAAGAATTGGCGTCCTATTTCTGTTTTATGTACGGATTATAAAATTTTAGCCAAAGCCTTGTCCAATCACATGAAACCTTTTATGAATGTACTAGTAGGAGAACATCAATCCTTTTGTATCCCTGGACGTACTATTTTTAATAATGTCTTTCTTATCCGTGATACCATTCGGTTTTGGAACAATTTTAACAAGAATGTTGGTTTGTTTTTTATTGACCGAGGAAAAGTCTTTGATTGTATTGATCACATGTACCATTTTAGATTTTTGGAGATTTTTCGGTTTTGGGCCTATTTTTATCTCATATGTTAAGCTTTTGTATTGTAATATATCCAGTGTTCTTAAAATTAATTAAGTATTGTGTAGCCCCATTGCTGTGCAACGGGGAGTACGGCAAGGTTGCCCGCTATCTGGACTTTTATACTCTCTTGCCATCGAACCTCGTCTGCTCCAATTACGTACGCACATTTCTGGCTTCACTGGATCAATTCTTACCACACCACTAAAAGTTTCTGCTAATGCAGATGATGTTTGTATTTTTGTAAAAAATAATGCTGATGTCACTGCGGTGGCTCCGGCATTAAAGACATTGTCAGGCTTGTTCAGGTCAGGTGAACTGTAAGAAGAGTGAAGCCCTTTGGGTAGGACCTGGAGCTAGCCCGCCAATTGTCCTGCCAGGAGGAGTGAACTGGCAGCAAAATGGCATCAAATACCTCGGTATTTTCCTAGGAGACAACATCTTTGAGCAGCAGAACTGGATCGGATTGCCGGACAAGGTAATGGCGAAACTTGCCCGTTGGAAAGGACTTCTTTCTCAACTTTCCTACCGTGGAAGAACTCTTGCCATCAACAATCTCTCCTATGTTATGGCATAAAATGATATGCCGACAACCGCCTGGGAACTTTCTTATCACAATCCAAATGAGCATTGTTGATTTTTTTTTTTGTCTGGAGTGGGAAACACTGGCTTCAACCCGCCGTGGCATACTTACCACTTACTGAAGGTGGCCAAGGTATCATTGACATCCGTAGCCGGATTATGGTCTTCTGGCTTCATATCGTCCGTCAACTTTTATATGTAGATGAAGCCCTACTCTGGAGGCCTCTGGCAAACTGCATATTGCAGCTTGCATGCAAGCTGGGCTATTGCCGAGAACTTTCTTGATGAACCCTCATCAAATCGATTTATCCTTGCTGCCCACTTTTTACCAGGGAGTGATGAACGCCTGGCGAGCCCTGTCCTTTTCCCGTGAAATGGCAACATACAACATGGAAATGTTTTTGAATGAACCCCTATGCTACAACTCCTTTCTGGAAAACAGTTTAAATAATAGAGGACTCGTTCAACATTTTATTGATGCCAAGCTGCTATGAGTAAAAAACCTCATGACAGAGTCTGGGAGCCGCTGGTTGAGTGCTACTGCTCTGGCACAAAAGACTGGAATAAAATCTGTCAGGGTCATCTCGCGGTTCCTTCAAGGGATACTCACAACGTATCGTAGTACCTGCAAGGAACTTGGACCTTCCCCCAAGGAAACAACAGGTGACTTCCCTAAACTCGTTGTCTTCAGCCTGCCAATTAATCTGTCCCCTGGCCTGAACAGCCCTGATGATACTGCATTATCCCTTCCTTCCTTTCCAAAGAAAACTTTGTACAACACGTACGTTTAAATTTTATATGCAAAACCATTTTCTGAGCACCCGAGACTTCTATGGCAGGATTTTTTACCCCCAATATCCCCCAACTGTCCCAATTGACGAAGTTTTTATCTCTTGCTGACTCCAAAGTATGTTGGAGATATTCAATGGAAGCTTGTACACTGGATTTTACCTTATAATGTTTTACTGAACCGGTTTTATACTGCTAATTCTAATCTGTGCCCTTTTTGTGCATCCGGTGAAACTTTACCACATATATACGTATACCTTGAATGTGAACGATTGCAACCTCTTTTTACCTTTCTCCAGGAACGCTTTGTGAAACTCAGTTCTCTCTTTAATTACAATGTTTCTATTTATGGTGTTTTAGGACCGTCTTCCCTTTGGAATGTGGTTTTAATGAACTTTTAAATTGGTCAGGCCAAGTTTGCAACTTACAAGTCCAGGAAGCAAAAAATGGGAATTGTTTCTGGTTCTTCACATGATGTATTGCCCACCTTTAAGGCTCTTGTAAGTGCAAGGTTAAAACTAGAGTACCGGTTTTAAAAAATGAACAAGAATTTAACATTGTTTAAAGAAAAATGGGTTTTTAATGATGTCATATGTAAACTTGATCATGATTTTAAACTTGATTTGTCAATCATTTATCTTTGAGACCATTTTAAACACAATACTCAAAACTCAGAAAACTCAGACTCAGAAAGGTGCTCAGAAAAAAACACAATAACTAAAATGGTCTCAAAAATGATCGGCCTTAAAACGATCATTTTTGAGACCATTTTAGTTATTGTGTTTTTTCTCTGTGACTGTACATAACTGCTCCCTTTCAGTTTTGTAATAAAAGAAAGAAACAGTCAGTCTCTCTCTCACTTTCTCTCATCCCTCTCACTGCCTCTCACTGCCTATTGCTGCCTCTCTCTTGCTCTCTCGCTCTCTCTTTCGATTTGGGTTCACAATCACCACAAACAATAGCTCAAATGTGTCGTTGGTTGTTATCTCCATATAGGGGTTTCTTCAGAAGGTGGAATGGAGTCCTCTCAGGTCTCAAAGTATCCACGTGTGTGTGTGTGTGTGTGTGTGTGTGTGTGTGTGTGTGTGTGTGTGTGTGTGTGTGTGTGTGTGTGTGTGTGTGTGCGTGTGTTTGTGTGTGCATTATTTTGTAAAAAAAAAAAAGATTCTAAAAAAAATTTCCACTTTGATATTATAGGGTATTATGTGTAGATCACTAAACAAAAAAAAATCTCAATTTGAACCATTTTTAATTCTGGCTGTAACACAACACAATATGAAAAGGTCAAGGGGTGTGAATACTTTATGAAGGCACTATTGGTAGATGAAGAGGAAGGATTCTACTTATCATTCATGAACAATTCAATTTTACTGAGAATACATCCAAAACCCCCACCTCCCTTTTCATGCCCCTTAGAACAAATAAAACTTGTACATTTTGATAAATCCACAAATCCTCACAATGAACAAATCACACATTTTATATTGCAGAGACACCAGAGGTTCACAAGTGAAGATTCACAACAGGCCAAAATCCTTGTCCAATGTGTACTTTGTGAGCACAGTTGTGAGGTTCTGAGCACATCACCATTTGCAAAAGGTTATGCCAGATGGCACAGCATGCGAAGAACATTGTGCTTTGGCGGAAAAGCAGGCCAGATGTCGATTTGACCCATGAATTGCACCAACAAGCAATGGCCCCTCAAGAACAAACTGCGCACAAGATGTCTCGTTCCGCCATCTAAATAAACTGAAGACTTTTACTCCCATCTTTGGAGGCCCTCTTGCAGATTTTGAAAGCCATTATTTTTAATTACAGTAGGGAAATTGTGAACTTTATTATCCATTTGTTGTAAATGGCAGCAAATTTTCTCTAAAATGACTGTGGAAATTACTCAATTTTTCAGCATTGTGACTCAAAAGTTACCGCCAATTGGGAAAGAAAGTATACATCTATGCCTATCCGGTCTCTGAATCCAAAGACTTTGGAAGTCATGTTTTACTGTACCCACATTTGGGCTAAACCTCTTAGATATCATGCAAAACCGCCAATGTTCCACAAATATTTAAAAAAAACTTTTTACTAATGTTGGGAGACGGGATAGTAATTTTTTATATAAAAAAATTTTTTAACTTAAAATTATTAATTTTTTTCTTTGTTAATGGCCCTAATTTAATTAATATAGGAATGTTAATTGATTATAGTGAATCCAGTGATGTTTTGTGGGATTTTCTCCTACTTTGTCTAACCCAACAATACATGTCAAAGCACTGGTTGTTCTTCTTCATCAATTACAATCTTTGGCCTCTCTGTGTTGATGACTTTGGATTTCCCCTCCAATCTTTTAAAATACATATGTAGTATACAACTACTAACATGTTTCTGCTGATACACGTGATCTTTGCAATTCTCACTCACATTGTTTATTTGTACATCCCATGTCTGTGTATCCGATATTCAAATCATCCATCCTTTGTTATTTATTTATTCCAGTAGCTTCATGTTTAAGTCACTTTGCATATTTTGGTTCCTTTCGGTCTTCGGGGTCTTTTTGATCTTCGGCGTCGTTTGGGTCTTTTGGGTCTTTGGCATCTTTTGGGTCTTCGGCATCTTTTGGGTCTTCGGCATCTTTTGGGTCTTCAGAGACTTCGGGGTCTTTTGGGTCTTTGGGTTATTTTGGATCTTTGGGTCTTTTCAGTCTTTGGGGCCTTTTGGGTATTTAGGGGTCTTCAGGGTCTTTTCAATATATTGGGTCTTTGGGGTCTTTTGGGTGTTCAGGGTATTTTGGGTCTTTTCAGTCTTTTAGGTCTTTGGTGATTTTTGGGGTGTTTTAGGTCTTCGGTGTTTTTTGAGTCTTGGGGTCTTTTGGATCTTTGGGGTATTTTGGATCTTTGGGTCTTTTCAATCTTCGGGACCTACGGGCGACTCTACGGGCTGCCCATCTTGTTCCAAGCATGTAACACATTTTTCTGCCATCGGATATTTTCTGCTGACACAACTGTGCATGACATGAAAAATTAGTAATATAAAAAGTATATTTTGCCATTTTTCTTGTTCCCATCTGAACACTTAGCTCACAATGCTGGTGTCCCAGGAACAAACCCCATATACCATGTTGATGCATCTACTGATCATGAGCACAATTATGTCACATAGTGTGTCTTCCATTGTATCTATCCAATCCTCCCCCACTCCTGCTTTCTCCTATTCATTTGATTTTTTTTAACATATAGTGGTGAGATCTGATGTGCTCCTCATGGGGCGTCAATATTTGAAGCCTAGCTCTCATGCTACCCGTCATTCTACTGGTTGTTCCAAAGGGCCTTTGACAGGTAGAGTCAGCACACCCTCATAAACCTTCCATCGACATATTTACAGACACCTCAGCGTTGATTTGCCTATGTGGGACAGAGATTATGAATATCCTTCCCTTTTGGATATGTGCTGCAGAGTGAAGAGTTAAACTCTAAGTGTGTGGAAGCTACCTGCCCACCTGTGCCCTTTTCATCTCTGCACTTCTGCCTTTCCATTAAGACCTAATTGTGTTTCTCCCACTTGGGAGAGCTGAGGCTGATGTGGAGCTGTGGCCATAATCTTGAGCCATTTCTGGGAAATCTTCCCATCCCACTTACGATAAGTCTCACATGTACACACTGCACTCACATGCACTGGGGCACACTGATTTGTTATTTCTCTTCACATTTTCTTTTCTCTCCTTCTTTCTTTTCATTTTTCTGGTTGTTTATCCACCAATATATATGTATTTGTTTTTATTTGTTTTTATTTTATTTATTATTTATTTTATTTTGGTTTTTATTTTATTGTATTTCATTTTATTTTATTTTATATTTGGTTTTATTTGTCTCGTTTGGATTTTGACCGTTTCTGTTACAGTTTTCGTAGTTTCCAAAAACCCCTGGTGTGCAAGTCTTTAATTGCTGTTTTCTTGTTTCATCATAATTTAATTGTTACCGTAGCTTGTTTTTTATTAATGATGAGGGGAAGGAGGAGGGGATGGGAAAGTGATGAGATAGAGGGGGGAAAGAGAGGAAGGAGGGGGTGGGAGGGAGAAGGGGAGGGGAGAGTGATGAGAGGGATGGGGGATTGAGGAGGGATGGGTGCGAGAGGAGGGTTGTGGGAGTGAGGAGGATGGGGGAGTGAGGGGGAAGGGGGAGGTGGAGAGGGGAAAGGGGTGTCCTGGACGTGCGTTTGGTAGAGGGTTGCCTGCCAGCATTAGGGGGAAAAGGGGAGCGTGGGAGGGGTGGTTGCCTGCCAGCATTAGTACAGGATTGAACAAAATGGGGTACTTTAAATACTTTTAAAACAGCACGTTCAAATAGGATAGCAATACCACCCGTCACTTTCAAACACCACATACAATTTTTAAAGAGATTAAAACATGGGCTTTCCTTGAGGGATGCGACTTGAACTGTGGCTGGCACCCTCTATGTATTCGCTCTGGAATTCTAAAACAAAGGTTACATTTTTAACTTTAGGCAGATTTAACTAAGACAATGGAACACACATTTATACATGGACTTTGTTTACCATATTTGAATTTTCAAAAAGAGGTTACTCCGGAAAGGGACATTTAAAAAAACGAGGCACTACAGAGAGGGACACTCGGAAAAAGGGGACACTCCAGAGAGGGACACTCCAAATAAAAAGAGGACACTCCGGAGAGGGAAACTCCAAATAAAAAGAGGACACTCCGGAGAGGGACACTCCAAATAAAAAGAGGACACTTCGGAGAGGGACACTCCAAATAAAAAGAGGACACTCCGGAGAGGGACACTCCAAATAAAAAGAGGACACTCCGGAGAGGGACACTCCAAATAAAAAGAGGACACTTCGGAGAGGGGAAATCTTTAAAAAGGAAGACATGGCAGTCTCATTAGGTTTGTTCTGGGCTTCGATTCATTTAGACTACAAACTGCCGTTTTTCCAGTCGAAATACTGAATTGTTACAAGAAATATTGTGCTTGTCCGAATTCACATGAGATTATAAATTAATAGCACTTTTATTTGCCACAGAGATGTAGGTACCGCCTCAACATACCAAGCACTCGGCTTCCCATTCTTCTCGACTGCTTCAAAAACACGGGAATTTTGTTTTTGGTTACCTCCACCACCAAAGGTGGACAGAGGTTGTCTTCACCCATGTCTGTTTGGTTGTCTATCTATTTGACTGTGAAAAGGATATCTCAAAAAGTTGTTGACAGCTTCGGACAAAATTTGGTGGAGAGGTTGGGTGCATGACAAGGCCAAAATGATTATATTTCTGATCTGTATTCGGATACTAGAATTTTTAAAGTATTTCTTCACCATTGAGAGATAGGGCCAACAACCTACCATATAAAACACAATGTCAGTTTGTGCGTTTGTACAGATGTTGTCCCCCTTCATAAGGGTAGGTTTTAAAGACCAATCTTTCAGCACAAATGTGTATTCACTACGGTCTATTTTTGAGGATAAAACACACTTGAAAAATATTTTCCATAAAAGTAATTATGTCTCTTCTATTGGAATTGTAGACGGTGGCTTGCAAATCGAGCCTCGAGGGCGGTGTACAGAAGCGTTTTTTAAATAACAATAAATACAAGGTACAAGGAAGTTAAATTTGCTGCACATGATGTGCAAAGTGCGCAGAGTAAAATGAGTGTTCATTTACATCCGTATACAACAACAACAACATGCATTTTAAGGCAATTTTCCCCGCTAGAGCGGGGGTTAGCCTTGCGGTCCCCATGACAATCTTCTCCATTTTGCCCTATTTTCTGCATCTCTCCTTGTTAACCCCCTTGCCCGCATTTCTTCTTCCACCATCTTTAGCCAAGTCTTTCTCGGTCTTCCCCGTCCTCTACTTCCTTCTACATTAACTTCCATCACTCTTCTCAACCAGTCACTTTCATCCTTCCTCAATACATGACCAAACCATCTCAACCTGTTCCTCTTCACAGCATCAATCACAGGCAATATTCCCATCATCTT
Source organism: Myxine glutinosa (assembly GCF_964187855.1). Classification (NCBI taxonomy): domain Eukaryota; kingdom Metazoa; phylum Chordata; class Myxini; order Myxiniformes; family Myxinidae; genus Myxine; species Myxine glutinosa. The sequence continues at coordinate 71,324,361 of NC_136268.1, forward strand.
TCGCAATTCATCATTTGTCCTCCTCTCTCTCAACGATACTCCGCACATCCATCGAACCATTCGCATTTCCACCCTTTCCAGCCTTCTTTGCTGCTCTACGTTCATTACCCATGTCTCACTCCCATAAATCATAACACTTCTCACACATGCAGCATACACCTTTCCCTTCAGCTTCAGCGACACTCTCCTCCTCATCAGCACGCCACTCAGTTCCCGAAACTTCTTCCATGCACATCTCACTCGAGCAACCGTTGCCGAGTCTGATCCACCTTCTCCATTCAGCATGTCTCCGAGGTAGCAAAATGTTTTCACACCTTCCAGCTTCACGCCATCTCCAAGATCCAACTCAACATTTCCTCCATCTGCAGCTCCCTCTGCGCACACCTTACATTTGAATGTAGCTGCCACACTGGTTAATGACCCTCTCAGACCACTACATTTTTGATGAACCCACTCAGCGCACATTGTACACTGAATGGAGTTCACTCCGACACCCTTCCTGCACACAGCACACGGCCACTTCCCAGATCTTTCCACCTCACCACATGCTTTACCACTTGCCATCACCTTTGTCTTTCCGATATTCACCTTCAGACCTTTTGTCTCCATACATTCCTTCCACTTGTTCATCTTTTCCTTCAGTCCACCCATACTTTCCGCAATCAACACCAGATCATCTGCATACAACAACTCCCACGGTAAACCCTCCTTTACGTTCTGAGCCAGCACCTCCATCACAGCTACAAATAGTAGTGGACTTAGTACCGACCCCTGATGCACTCCCACCTTCACCTCAAACTCACCACTGTTCCCGTCCTTCGTCCTTACAGCTGTGCGTGCTCTTTTGTACATTGCCATCACTACTCTGATCAACCATTCCTCCACTCCTCCACTCCTAACTTCCTCAATGCCCATGTCAATACTTTGCGTGGAACCCTATCGAATGCTTTCTCCAGATCAACAAACCCAAAAAACAACTTCTTCCTCTTATCCATGTACTTCTCCTGCAACTGCCTCACAATGAAAAGCGCATCTGTCGTTCCTCTTCCTGGCATAAATCCAAACTGCATTTCGTCGATCTTCACTTTCTTCCTTATCCTCCTTTCCAACACCCTTTCCAATACCTTCATTTACATCCGTATGATGTCTCATAAATAAAGAAGATGTAAGCACACCTGCCACTAGGCCGAGGCTTCAGATTTTGGCACGCTCACGAGGCTGCACCATCGAATAAACTGTTCCAACCCATCATATTTGACGGGCTTCTTACTAGTGATATATAACTCGACATCTTAAAATGTTGTGGAAGGATTCGGCCAAAACTTGGTGGACACGTTGGTTGTGTGACGAGGAAGAATGTATTTTTTCACCATTGAGTGATCGGGCCAAAAATGATATCTGGCATGATATTTCAAAAAGTTGTGGACAGATTTTTAAAAATGAGATATCGCCCGCCACAAAGGCTTTAAGGCCACTCGAGGTGGGGGCTACACAAAGGAAAGTATAGATATTAGACAGAAAAGAGGAATCCCACAGAGATGCAGGTACTGGTCTGTGAACAGGATATGCATCTTGAACTAGACACAGACAACAATCCTCTTGAATTGAATCTAGGTTAGGATAGAGGGGAAAGCAGGAAAAGTTGTAAAGTGATGAAGTACAGAGAATGACACAATAAGAATGCCTCATAGTCTTACTCCATGGGACGGATACAGTGTATGGATGGGAAGAAACTGCCAAACGTGCAGAGCGACTGAAAGTATGCTCATTTAGAACAACCTGTGATAGATCCTCAGAGCCCATTCGGTGAAAATATCTATAGAAAAGGCTCAAGGAAGCAACAGAGCGGTGGAACGAGAGAGAGGTTCTAGGGATGACGCCATTAACTCCTGTCCCACCAGAATGGCAGCACGTCGCTGGATTCTGTCAAGAAGAGATAGGTGACAGGCCGGAGCACCAGCACAAATATGGCAATGATACTCCATGACAGGACTTAGAGAGATGGAACCTAACAAGTTCAGAAAGGTATCGCCGAGCACGAAATAAGCTCCCAAGGCACTGGCATGCTCTATTAGTAATGCCAGAGATGTACTTTTCCCAGATGAGGTTTGAGCTGATGTCCAATCCAAGCAGACGGATATCAGGGAGTTCCTGTAAAGGTGAAGAGTCCATAGACAGGGTTGGAAAACAAGGTGATCTTGAACTAGACAGACAACAAGTGGGTCTTTTTTGGTTGAAAGTAACAAGCCAGTCTTTTCCTCAGTTCATCACACTCTCTAGGTCCTGATTGGGAGTGGTACTCACATGGTCAAGGGTAGGAGGAGACAAGGTTCCTGGGTAGGTAGTATACAGTGCTGAGTCATCTGCGTAAATGCCTAATTACAAGATACAATCAGGGAGATCATTTATATATATAACAAGAACAATGTTGGACCGAACACAGACCACTGAGGAACACCAGCATTCGTATTATGTACAGGGGATGACTGGGTCTTTAAGGGTATTTGGGGTATTTTGGGTCTTCAGGGTATTTTGGGTCTCTGGGGTCTTTGTAACCTTTTGGGTCTTTAAAGGATCTTTTGGGACTTTTCATCTTTTTGGTATTTT